>NW_005842218.1:373673-376489 GCF_000455745.1 Alligator sinensis
GGAAGGGATCAGGGGGGCTGGGGGAGTGGGTGGGGCCAGCAGGAGTTCCCCCCCATGGTCTTCTCCCTGCTCCTACAGCCCCCCCTGACCTCTTACTTACCAGCACTGCAGCCTGGGTCCTGCTCCCTGCTGCTGGCACGCTGCCTACCCTGCATGGGCAGGCAGAGTGCTTCAGCAGCAGTGCGAGGGCCAACCATAGAGACGCTCTTACAGCCAGAGTGTCTCCGTGGAAGACCCAGCCTCCGGTTGCCTCAGGGCATGGTCCGGGACCGTGCCCTGCCCCACATTTTTTATCTGCAGGTTTTTTTGATGCCTGGATATGCAGGGGTCTCATATTTCCCCCGCACTGCAAATTGCAGTGCAAGGGACATTTTCTCATTCCCGCATGTGCCTCTTGCAGCGTCTCAAAGGAGTTTGAGACGCTGCAAGAGGCATGTGTGGGCTCATCTTGATGTGCCCTCATAGTCCAGAAAAAAATCAAATTGTAATCGGCCATGAAATAATAAAAATAATCAGAATTACTATTATTTACATCATGGGAGCACATAGTGGTCCAGTCAGGAATGGGGAGTTGTATTATGCACATAGTAGAAGAGACTGTACAAGCACATAGGAGAGGCCATATGTACATGGTAAACGTGTTGTACTCAGCAGCAATTCATCAGTTAGGGCTTGCTCTAATCCTAAATCACCATTGCCTCTGCTATTGCAATGTTTGTTAGGATTTGTTGTGTCCCTATGACACTATAATGGGTCTTATACCCGGCAAGGAGACAAAGACAGTTATTCTAATCTAAAAGCAAATTTATTGAACCATAACAGATACAATTTTAATTAAAACTGAAACAGCATTAGCAGTTAAAATTTTGCGGTTTGCAGCTATTCAAAGCAGATGCTCACCACCCTGTAATGCTGTGAACACAACTTCACCAGTTGATCAAGCCATGAAGTCTTATCTGGGGCTTGTGGTTTCCATATCTGATGTTGAGACAGGATCCTGGATCAGTGATGGGATCTTTTCAGGCTTTCTTTGGGAGTGTTTCAAAGGGTACACCTTTTTACCTTTCCTTATAAGCCATATAACTTGCATTTTTAATATATAAAATTAACTCAAGCCTTCTTCCTAATGCACATTAATACTTTTTCTTCTGTTTGCCAAATATGGTTACCTTTAACTGGATTTTTTTTCCTGAGGTAATCTTTTCATTCTTAGGTGGGGATAGGTTTTGCTCTGACTATTCCTCTTTTGTCCAGGTTATATTTATTCAATTTAGTTAGCCAACTTCCTGATTTGTTTTAAGTTAGGGACAGTATTTTTCCATCTGCTCCTTTCCCTGGGTGCATGTCTCGATCACAATTAAAGCTAAGCATGAAGCTTGAGCTAAGCCCAAAGGTCAAACCCAGGCCTGAAGGCCTTTGGATCCCAACAACCTCCCACTTTGATAACTCATACTGGGTGAATCTTACTAGATAAGGTTCAGAATGGGCATGGTGGGAATGACTGCCTTCCTACAGTTGACATTGAGCTGGTGTGTGACCAGTTAGAAAACTTAGACATTTATAAGTCAGCAGGGCCGGATGAACTTCATCCAAGAATGCCGAAGGAGTTGGCTGAAGTCATCATAGGACCTCTGGTGAAACTCTTCCAAAATTCATGGTGCTTGGGGGAAATCCCTGAAGACTTGAAGAGGGTCAATGTTGTGTCCATCTTCAAGAAAGGGAGAAGAGGGGACGTGGGCAACCATAGGCTAATTAGCCTAACTTCCATGTCAGGGAAAATCCTGGAAAAATTCATCAAGGAGTCTGTGTGATAGATTTGCAGAAGGTAGGATTCTGAATGAGAGTCACCATGGCTTTGTTGTGGGCAGGTCTCGTCTTACCAATCTCATCTCCTTCTACAACCAGGTAACTCGCCACCTGGGTAAGAGAGAGGAGGTGGACATTGTATACCTAGACTTCCAAAAGACCACTGATCTGGTATTTCATTATGTTCTCATGTGAAAATTGGAGGATTGTGGGCTTAACTGCTCAATGGGTAGATGGGTAGGAAGCTGGTTGTGGGGTAGGACCCAGAGAGTTCTAATAAACAGATGTGTCAGCCTGGTGAGAAGTGCCCAGTGGTGTCCCTCAGGGGTCTGTGCTTGGTCCAGTGCTTTTCAACATCTTTATCAGTGATTTGGATGTGGGGGTGAAGAGCTCACTGGCTGAGTTCATGGATGACACCAAGTTATGGGGGAGCTTGGTCACACTTGAAAACAGGCTGCAGATACAGGGGGACCAAGACAGGCTGGCAAGTTGGGCGGATCGGAACCAGATGAAGTTCAACATTGAGAAGTGTAAAGTGCTCCACCTGGGGATGAACAATCCCCAACTTACTTACAGGCTCAGTGGTGCCAAACTGACTAGCATCATGACTGACAGAGACCTGGGGGTAATAATAGACCATAGTATGAACATGAGCCATCAGTGCAATGCTGTATCCAACAGGGCAAACAATACTCTGGCATGCATCAACCAATGCATCACAAGCAAAACCAAGGAAGTGATTCTTCCACTTTACTCACCATTGGTGAGACCGTAGCTGGAGTACTGCACCCACTTCTGGGTGCTGCATTTCAACAATGACATTAAAAAGCTTGAGAGAGTCCAGAGAAGAGCTACCCTTATGATCAGAGGCTTACAAGGCAAGCCATACGAGAAAGGGTTGAGGGACTTGGGTCTCTTCAGCCTAAAAAAGAGAAGGTTGAGAGGGACTTGGTAATAGCTTACTGCTATATCAGGAGAGTACATCAAGGGCTCGGCAAACCACTGTTCAG
>NW_005842218.1:376499-384619 GCF_000455745.1 Alligator sinensis
GGAAAATGAGGAGTAATGGCCACAGACACCTGGAAGACCGTTTCAGGCTTAACACTAGAAAAACTTCTTCACAGTTAGGTGTCCAGACTCTGGAATAAACTTCCTCCAGAGGTGGTGCAATCACCTACCCTGGAAATCTTCAAGAGAAGACTAGACGGTCACTTTTCTAGAGTCACCTGACCCCAGCTGTCTTTCCTGCCTAGTGCAGGAGGGCTGGACTCAATGATCATGCAAGGTCCCTTCCAGCCCCTTACAATCTATGAATCTAATCTATGAAACTCCTCCTTGGAGGGGTTATCACACCAATGTACCTCATCTTCATGGAGTGTACACCTTTTTGTTCCTTTAATATAAGGACTTGTAGTGAGGGTCCTGTAAAGGTTAACAAAAGCCTCTGTACTACTGATAAACTTGGCAATATGTTTAGCCAGTTAAAACAACAAAGATGATTACAGCAGTTTTGGATGCCAATTATTACCACAATGGGGTGAAGTATTACATTTAAAACTTCTTGGGTAGTAGGACTCCATCCCAGCAAAACTTTCCAACCAGAATGTTTCACTGCCTTCACTGGACTTTTTCAATACCTGAAAACCTTTCTATTATTATGTTTAATTTGCACCACGATTTCATGATTGTGCTGTGTTTGCCATATGTGGTAGTGAGAAGCCCCCACAGGCTTTCAAAGGGGGTGGGGCAGACCCCGTGGGCCCCAGGCCGCACAGGCAACCCCCCACCCCGGCGAAACTTACCTCTGGGAGCACAGCCAGAGCTGCGGCTGTGGCCGCGGCTGCGCCCGTGTGAGTCAGCATTACGCCTTAATCAGCTGTTCCCGGGGTGGGGAAAAGCTGAGCCAATCTCAGTGGCCAGAACAGCTGCCGTGGGAAGATTTAAGAGCCCCACTGGAATCCAGCTGGGGAGAGAAGAAGGAGCACGCTGGCAGTCAACACACGTTGCCTGGTGAAGCTCCAGTGGCTGGGAGGAGCATTGTAGCCGGCTTGGGGATGGCATCCAGAGCAGGGGAAGCTGTGCCCCCTGAATTAGACTGGGAGGGAGGAACCAGTCCCATCCCCACCCCAGCATCTCATTTCTAAGAGATTCATTAGAGGCGTTTCTCCCAGAGGTGAGGAGGACACCAGAAGAAAAGAAAGGGAAAAAAAAGGAGACCGAAGTCTAGCTCGGCCACAATCTAGGCTGAGATTCCAGCTGCCATAACAGCCGAGCTAGCCTGTAGGAATTTCCGCTGATGCCAGTTCCCTGGGAAAATTGGGGCTTACCAGGCATGGCTGGACAACGCAGGCTGCTCCAATAGGTTGGCGAGTGGACGGGGTGTAGGGGCGGCAGAGCCCTGTGAAACATCACATCAAGACTGTGAGTACTACCATCCCCAGGGAGAGGATCCCCACTTAACTCCTTCTTTTATTCATTAACACCAAGACGTGGCAAGAGACTTGAGGGGAGGGGCCCCACACCGGAAGGATGGTATGGCACCCGATGTACCCCCCCACATTAGGTGCTTGCACACATGGAACACACATCTGAATGAAACAAAACTTGTTTTAACATTGGCGAATTTAAACCTAACTGAATTGGAGTAATGTTTTTATAAACCCATGATCTAGCTCAGCTACTTCGTGTCATCCTGTGAGGCACAAAGTATTTAAAATTACATATTTTGGTAGATGAAACATTACAAAAACATTGGTTAATAGAAAATGGCATTAAATACAATTGAATTTGATCAAGCATTACATAGGAACAGTGTGTTTGTATACAAATGCACCCTTTCCTAGCATAAACTACTGCAGAATGATGTTTACTAATCATGTTAAAAACACATTGTTGCGTGTCATGTTGCTCACATAGATATTCCTCACGTATTTGTAGATTATGATCTTTACACATGTCCCACATCTTCATGAGCCAGGCACAGTTTTTTATTCATTGTTTCCCATGCACCCACTTTTTATATGCCCACTGGTGGTGGTATTGTGGGTACATGACAACTTCCTCACTACAAGACCCACCGACACCAACAGGTTTACAGTGACTGTATGAGCAACAGTGACTATATGAGTAATAATTTGTTGTTATACTTCCTCATATACAAAATAGATCAACTTTTACCAACCAGAAAGGTCCCTTTTTGCCACAGAGTGGTGATTCAACACAGTTTTTTTCAATTCAATAGGAAGGTGAATCTGAAGGCCTGAACAAATTATTTGAATAACTATACTTTGACTTAGAGCCTATGCCAGGATGCAAACTAGAGCCAGGGAGACATTGTATTAAGTCCATGTGTCAATGGCAGTGATGATCACTTGGTCATTATCCTCTGTGACCTGCTGTAATACGGGTAGTATCTCTCCCACCAGTTGGTCTCCCAGTCCCAGGCAGGTCAAGGATCTAATCAAGGACCTTCCAATCTTTTGCATTTCAGCAGTAGCAGAGCTTAATTTATTTGCTAAGACTTTGATATTTGCACTAAACAGCTGCTTCCAGTCTAGCTTCACCAACTGCAGTTGTTAGCACATCACACTTTGTCCATACATGGACTTGGGCATTATTAGCATACTATCGTTTTAGCCATTGTAACCAGTCTTGACTGGTTTCCACATCGGAGGCACACTTTGGAACAGCCATGGCCATATTAAGCTTCCTTAAATGTATTTGAATTTCTTTTATGGCTCACCATACTTCCAATAAAACTTGTTTATTATGATCTAATTTGACAACATGACGCCCCATAATAGGATTTTTGATTAAGGCATCTGAAGTGGAATTAATCACTTGTAATGATAAATTATGCCACACTGTCTGTACCAAATAGACACCATTTTTTACAGCCCTTGATATATTTTCCAGGCATAACCATAACAACTGAATTCCCTATGGGGTCCAGGAACACTGGTTTGGATTCACAAGACATGACCAGATTGGGGGACCTGAATTATTTACTAAGAAAGATTAAAATAGCCAAGACTTGTGTGCAATCTCATGTGGTAAAGGAAAGCAGACACCTGGAACAAACACCTGGATCTGAGCATCATTTAATAGGGAAATCAACCTAGACTTCTGAAGTCCCACCACGATGAGCATTATTACCTTTACTTGTGGGACCCAGCTGAGAGCATTCACTAGTACTGCTGAACACCATGACTTAACCTTATGAAAAGGGGGTTTACTACTTTCAGTTACTTCCAAAGTAAAGTAGAACTCAACAGTGATATAACTCCCATCTTTACCCAATAAAATTACATGGCCCTAACAAATATAAATTAGTTTTACTTGGCTTAATCCCCACAAGCAGGATTTTCTCTCAGCTACCAAATGTACCATGGATCCATACTTTTTTTACATTTTTTTGGCACCACCAAAATTGTGTGTAACATTTGTCATAAAACCTGTGCACCTCTCCAAGTGGGGTTTAATTTAATTTTGTTTCCAACCATTCTTCTGGCTCATGCGTGCCAACACTTCAGTAGTGGATAAGTCATCACTGTCACTGCTACTTGTTGCTAAGTGGCCTTCTCCTAAGGCCCCAAGTAGGTTGCTGCAAAGCTTCACCTTCAGGAAGTAGCCCACTTACAACACAGTAGCATATTTAGAGAGTACTACTGCTTGGGATGGTAACTTTACTGCATTAATATGGCCAGACAGTCCCTACTTGAAAGAGCTTATCTAAATATATCCTGACATTGTGGATGTCAGATCACATCATTCTATATCCACAGAAATCTCTCTCAAATAGTTGTTCATCTGTAGACACGTTTGAAGAGTTACTATTTACCAGTCAGCTTTTATTCTGTACAGTCCCAAGTGAAGGCACTTAACTTACACAGGAGGAAAAAACAAGAACAGAGGAAACCTATTTATATGGGATATATAAAGCTTTTTGGCCCTAAAGGGACCTACTCATGCATTTATGTATTGTGAGTAATCCTGTTGACTTTAATAGGACTATTCATACGCTATGAAACAAAGCAAAATTCTGTTGAACCATTAGTTTTGGGTGTAAAAATTGGCTCCTCTTGCTCAATGTCTTATAAAGAGAGACTACAGAAAAGGCATCACAGAAAAAGTAGGGTAGCTGTAACATCAGTTGATATAAAGCTTTTGTCAAAACAAACTTCCTTAAGTACTTTATCATATACAAAATTCATGCACGTACCCCTTTAAAGGGCAACTTTAGAGAAGAGAAGCCATATTATAATCCTATCACATTATATAATATATATATTTAATTTGCTTGATAATTGTGAGATTCAAAAATATTCTACATAGCTTGTAACTGATAGGATTACTGTTTTGAATCAATAGTAGAATAATAATCAAAATTATTCTCATAGAAAATGCTAAAATGTTAGCTTTGCTTTAATGATTTTACATTTCCTGTTCTCAGAACTAGGTTCTAGATGTAAAGCATACTCTTGTGTGATGTCTTGCAGTGTTGTCACTGACTGTAATTTATTTACAACTGAGTGGAGTCTAAAAGTAATTGTCTCTACATGCTTCTGGCTAATAAAGCCTCACTATTAACTTTTGCCTGTCAAATGCAAAAAATGATTGATTTAAGGAAACAAATACAGATTTTCAAATATCTGCTTTTAATGCTGTGTGTTCATAGGTATTCTTTCAAATGGAACATATATATTGTCTGCCTACCCTCTTATTTAGTGTAAAAAACACTCTAAAATATATTTAATCCATGTATAAACCATATGCTGATTGTATGCATAACCCATAGCACAATCATCTCCTTATAGATTATGCGTGGTCTACCTAGGGCACCACTCTCCTGAACTAAAGGGACCCTCCTACCTTGTCTAAAGAAAGGCCTGTGAAGAGGTCTCAGTTTAACAGCATACTGTATATAGTTTACAAGTACCACATTTCCCAGCCCAGCAGTTTCCCTTTCTAGAACTCTATGGTCTTTGTCTTTAAATAGTCTATACAATTCATCTCATTGCTACTTCACGCTCCCTTTTTTCTCTCTAAACCACCAGCAGTGTAATATAAGATCACACTTCTAAGTAAAAAGATGGCAGCTTATAAATTCTAAGATTTTGCATGTCTAATTCCTGTTTCTTTGACAAATGGATTCAAATGCAATTTGCAACTTCTATAATGAAATTGCATTATTTATAATTTTATTGAACTTTTTATACAATACATGGAAAGAGATGATAGATACATGTGCTCAATGCATTAACAGCTGAAAATGATGTCATGTTTTACTGTACAAGAGGAAATGATTCAGTTCAAAGCTTGGAAACACTCTGGTTAGCATGTCATTTACATCAGTACCTGAAGCAGTTTATGAAAACAGGTAGGGAATTCCTTCAGCAAACTTTCCTCCTACCATTCAGAATATAGGTGTGAAGTAGAATACAGGCATACAACAATGGCAAGGAGCATAATTATATGCTTTTTATCTTATTGGCAAAAATAAAAAATTTCCTTCTATTTCATCCATATAAACTATATTTTTATGATATTCTTCAGTGCAGGGCTGGCAGTCCATGAGCCAGTGCATCTGGGCCATGAGGGCCCCCCGAGATCCTGCACAGCCACCACTTCGCACCATTGCTTCTGCTGCTATGGCCACTGAGTCACTGAGGCAAGGCAACATAGCAAGAGGGAGCCTAATAAGCTCATGCACATGATAAGCTTCCCATGCAACAGCACCAGTTGCAGGGCAGGGAAGGGGAGGAAACTTATTCACATAGTGGTAGCAGTGAGGGATGCGGGGCATTGTGGGTGGTGGCAGGAAGGAGGGGAGCTTGTGCTGCTCATACAGCAGGGTTCCAGGGAACCTGCCAAGGATGGAGCCCCATGGCTTGTGGCTGGTGCACTGCAAATCCCTGGGTTGGAAGCTGGCCCTCAGCTGCTTAGAAGTTGGGCAGCCCTGCTTTGGGGAATTTATAGCCTCTTAGAAAATGCACTCAAATGTTCAATCCCTTACAGTGACTGGCCTCTAGTAGCATCTAGGAAATTTAAATATAAAGATGTTCATATCAGGGAAAACCTATGCAAGGAATAAAAACTGATTATAATATAAATTGAATCAATAGATCAATTGCTCTACAATGATGTTCTCTTAGATCACCAAATTATTGTAGCAGATAGTCTAGGCATGACACAGGGGAGAATTATTTTTCGTTAAAACCTGCATCAGGAAACTGAAGGTAGCTGTTTTTCTTCATTCTGAAGTGACTT
This sequence comes from Alligator sinensis, assembly GCF_000455745.1. Classification (NCBI taxonomy): domain Eukaryota; kingdom Metazoa; phylum Chordata; order Crocodylia; family Alligatoridae; genus Alligator; species Alligator sinensis. Next base: position 382,719 of record NW_005842218.1, read on the forward strand.
ACCCACCAGATCCCTATTTTACTAGTGAAATCAATTTGTCCACAAAGGATGTGGCTTTGAACTTTGATTCTAGCCATGTCACTGCTCTGTTCTTTCATCTTAAATTTCTCTGTCATTATAGGAGCCGTTTTTCTACACTTTCTGTCACTCCCCCTACACACAAACCACATTCATGTTTGAAGACAGAGGGGAATACTAACAGTTCTTACAGGTACTAACAGAAAGTCCAAATACCATCATCAGTTAGAGAAACAGACCTTAGGGATTAATTTACAAAACTATTTAGTGCTGCTGTTTCCCAAAACATATATGTTCATTTAATCCATACATTTACATTTTAGTGGGATAAAACAATTCTCTAAAATAAAATTAAAAAAGTTCCTGCTTTTTCTGCTTTGTGGACATGTGATTTGCAACTTGTATAAGTGGACTGCAGTTGATGGGTGCGTCCACACATGCAAGCACGTGCGCTTGCAGTGGCTCAAATAGAAGTGGTGCAGATTTGAGCTGGGGCTTTTTGCCTCAGAGCACATGCTTGGACATGCACTTTGTTGTGGAGCAAACTGTGCCACTTGGGGCAAAATAACCCTGCCTGGCTCCTCCCAGATCTGCAGCCAGGGGGAGCTAGAGCCCAGGGCCAGCACCTGTGCTGTCCCCAGCAGTCTGGCAGTGGGGGCTGCTGCCTGGCTGTGACCTGCTGTGCAGGGGGGGGCCCCCCCAGCCAGTAGAGGCATCTGCCCCTCTGGGCCAGCTGCCAGCGGGCTGTGGCTGCAAGGTTGTCCTCTGTGCGGCATTACTGCCATATGTGCCCCCTGCCCAGCCATCTGGGCAGCTATCACCGGAAAGATGTTCCCAGTGCGGTTGCCTGCTTTGAACTGTCAAAGCCTGTCCTCCTGGTCCCAACTGGCCAGGAGGTCAGCCACCTCCAGCTAGGTCCAAGGTGCCAGCTCTGAGCAGGCAGGGTCCTAGCAGGAATCCTGGTGTTCCCTATTGGAAAACTGAAAAATCCCTGATAAAAAAATCCCAAAGTCACTTTGTAAAATGCCCCAAAATCCATGTTCCTTCACAAGTAAAACAAAAGACCGCTATAGAGACAGAGAAAGAGTGAGATAGAGACAGTGATCAATTGGACAATGTTTTATTGATATATCTGCAGTGTTAAAGCAAGCCTCTTATCATAATAATAAAGTGAACTCTAAATACATGTTTCATGAATTGATTAATATATATTTTGTTGCCCTCCCACAGGGTCGATGGCCCCCACACAGGGGTTAGAGCCCCACAACAGGGGATTTGGTCCCCACACAAGGGCTACAGCCCCCCAAGAGGGAGTTCAGCCCCAATACAAGGGCTATGCTCCCCCCAACAGGGCTATGGCCCCCACACAAGGGGTACGGCCCCCCAACAGGGGCCAAATGGCCCCCTCAGGGGCTACCACCTCTCCTGCAAGGCCCACATGCCCCACCCCAGCCCTCTGATTGCTGCCCCACTTGGCCTCATCTCCTGCCAGCTCCTACAGCCCCCCAATGGCTGCACCACCCAGCCCCACTCCCCAACTTGCACCCCTAGGCCCCCATGGCTGCCCCTACAACTCCAGGCACTATCACTTAGAAAGAAAAACAGAAAAAAAATCCAGGAAAAAATGGGAAAAAAAGTCTCTGCTTACCTTAGAAGCAGGGGTGGGGGGGAGGGGGGCTCCAGGGCCTCCTGGCAGACCCTCCTGGGCAGCACAGGAGAGCGGAGGGGCAGCAAGGCCTGGACTGGAGCCGTCACTGGGGCTGTGCCTCTGCCCTGTTCTGTGTGGGTGGGGCCCCAGTCAGGCAAACAGCAGTTGGAGCTGCTGGTAAGTGCTGGAGTTTTGTTTTTTTGTGTGGTTTTTTTAAACTATGGGGTGGGGGGCA
>NW_005842218.1:384867-388363 GCF_000455745.1 Alligator sinensis
CCCCCGACCCCTTACTCAACAACACTGGAGCCCTGGTGCTGAACATGCAGCCTGGCTGACCACGCATTTCAACACCAGGGTGAGGGGCCAACCACGGAGATGCTCTGGTAGCCAGAGCATTTCCCTGGAGGACCCAGCCTCCGGTCCCAGACTGTGCCCCGCCCTGCTTTTTTAGCTTTAGTTTTTTTAGACCCCTGGCTATCCAGGGATCTAATTTTCTCCCCATGCTGCAAACTTGCAGTGCGGGGAACATTTTTTCTTTCCCACACGTGCCTCTTGCCCTGCCTCAAAGGGGTTTGAGGTGGGGCAAGAGGCATATGTGTGCTTGTCTGGACGCGCCCAATGGGTTCAACTGAAAAGTTACTTAGCCAGAACATTAGATGCCAGTTAAGAGCAGAACAAAATCAGGCTAGTTACTAATCTAACTGATGACAAAAGTCTTTACCTCCTCTAAGCCTGCCTGCTGCAGGAAAGGAGGAGGGTCACTTGGTTCAGATGCAGTTGCTGAACCAAGAGAGCACATCTCTTCATTTCAATTAAGTTTTAACCTAAAGAGAGAGAACTAATTTAGATCTTGTTAAATGTAGATTTCATTTAAAATAAATAGAAATAAAGCATATACTTGGGTCTGTATTGAATTCAAGCTATTTCTCCTCGTATTTTGCTCATTCAGATCTTGGCCAAATATGCGAATAATGACCAGGGAGAGATTATTTTCCTAAAGTTTCTAAAGATCTGATGCAGGACACTTGATGCCTTAAAGCTTGCCCAGCAGCTTTGCCAACTATACAGGTGGTCCAATAAAAGATATACCACAGAAAATCTTTGCTGTAGAGTTCTATAAAGGATTATACAAGAGATCAACAGAGGTAGAGTGCACTGCAGACCTAATTAGTCTTAGAAAAAGAAGCAGTGCAATATATTTCTTTAGCAGTAAGATTTGACCTCATGAAGGGCTCTGCACTACAAGTTTTCTCTCTGTTCTGGAGATGTCAAAGGGTCTTTCAAAGAACACTAGAGCTATCTAGTATGCTTTAGGCTTTTGAAACTATTTTTTCACTTTTATGTTTGTTTCCATGTTATGATGTCCACCATATGCTTTTGCTTTCTTTGCAAGCCAACCAGAGACATAACAAGGCACTTCATACCCTGAGCAGTGACAGCACATGGGGTGGCAGCAGAGCCACCCACCAGCTGTCGTAGTGTTCATTTTTGTGCTTTCTCCCTCAGTTACACTACTGATACCAACTATAAGGGGCTTCTTCATATAAGCACAGGTGACTGGGAGGGGGGAGCATGGGGGAGCATGTGCCCCCCCTGAGATTGGCCCCTGACTCAGCACCGCTCAGGATGGGGCAGTTTTTTTGCCACATGGGCCAGTGGTGTGTTGGGAGGGGAAACTATGTTGCAGCACAGAAGTATAGGAGTGAATATGGGGCTTTTGGCCCGCCCTGGGCTTGCCCACAAATTGTGCACCCCCCCCAACTCAGGAGCCACCAGTCACCCTTGAATATAAGTTATTTAAATCATAAATAATCATAAATATGGAAGGCCCCAGGCTTTCCATACCCTCCATTCCAGAGAAAGTTTCTTTCTTTGCCTGGATTGTTGGGAATTTTTGTTGAACAAAACACCACAGAAAAAATATTATCTGAAATATCAACTCAGATTAAAATATCAAAGTCCTCTACATGATATGAAAATACAAATGAAACACATAAAAGCAGGATTTTTGATTGCATGGTCTCTCACTAATAAAAATGGTATCTGCCTACTTTCCTGCCCCCTTGTGCATCTTCTAACAAAAAAGCATTTGACTCAGACAAAAGAGAATAATTTTTTAGTGATATTCTGCCCAAAAGGGAAGAAGCATTCCAAAAAAGAGGGGTGAGAAGGAAGTAGCTATTTATTTTTACTACCTTCTCTAATCTCATAAAGGGGAAGCCAAAACTATATTGGAAAAACAAAACTGATTCCATTAGCTGTCTACAGATGCAGCTGAGGATAGTTTCCCACTATAACTGAAGCATAACCAAAGTTATGTTTTCACAGACAGAAGTGTCCTCTTTTCCTTCTTAGCATCTCTTGTTTGTCCCAGTCCCCGGTTTTAGTGTTAGCTCTAGGACAAGGGTGTCAAACTCGCTCCTAGGCCCAGGGCTGGATCTGGACCATGGGACTCCTTCCAGGCTACATCAGCAGAACCAGCCAAAGCTACATCAAATCTGGTAGTAGGCGTACAGCAGTGGTAACAAGCTGATGCAGAGTGAGCAAGGCCTGTACACTCCTGCACACCCCTCACTCTCCACCGTCCCCCCTTACTACCAACAGCCATGGCTTTTGGGGTCCAGAAACCCCAAATTCTGCAGTAGGCTATAACCCCAAGCCACAATGCCTAACTTTCAGCAGTCTGGACAGCTGGCTGTGGCCTGCAAGCTGTATGTGTGATACCCATACTCTAGAGTATTAAGCACACTCTTAAAGTCAAAGTTTATGTTTTCACTTTAAACATATACTTAGAATAGCAGAACCATAGGGTTGGAAGGGAAATCTAGGATTCCCTTGTCCTGAATAGATGTAGGATTTGCTGTAGATGTAGGATTCATTAAACCTTCCCAGACAGATGTCTATTCAGTCTCATTCCAACCATCAGTGAAGGAGATTCCATACCTTCCCTAAACAGATTGTTCCATTTTCCTATTGCTTATCTATTTTGGAAGTTTTTTCCCTGAGATTGTGTCTAAATCAGTTGTGTTGAAATTTAAACCCATTGCCATCTGCCCTATCTTCTATGGCAAGGGGAGGATAATGTTTCTCTATTTGCTTTAAGACAAACTCTTAAGTATTTTAAAACTGCTATTGTCTCTCCTTTTTTCCCTTCCCCAAACTAAAAAGTACCTGTCACAACCCAGTGATTTTTTGGTGCCTCGGCACTATGGAATTTCCTGGCCACATGAGAGCTCCTTTGCACAGCAGAGTGTTCTGCTGCAATTGAGCCCGCCAATTTGCAGTTTCCTTTGCAGGATGCATTTCTTCTTTGCAGCACAGAAATGCACGGTGCAAAGAGTTCCTGCTATTCGGATGCAAATTTGTGCCCCGCTATTGGCCAGTGCTAAATTATTCACACGTGGCGGCTAGTAATTGGCTCGCTGGCCGTTTAAAATTCCGCGCGACTTCCACCCAAGTCAAAGAGCTTTGAGCACGCTGCAGAGTGCCTCTAAAGTTATCTGACTTGCGGCTGCCGATCGATAGACTGATCACCTATCAATCTTTCTTCCCGTCACCGAGCGCAACCCCGACGTACCCCTTTCCCCACCGGCTTCGAATTGCGGACAGATTAACTGGCTTGGGCCCCGCCAGCTGGAGCAACTCGTGTGGTTGTTCTGACGACCGGACCACCTGCGTCGTGATTGCAAGCAGCGTGAGTAAAGTTTTTGCAACCAATAACTTGTATCTGCCTCTCCATTCACCAGCCCGCCCTGACGTACGAGCGTAACTC
>NW_005842218.1:390793-394045 GCF_000455745.1 Alligator sinensis
ACCCCTGCTGCCATGTGCAGATCCCAGGACTCAGCCAGGAGTGGTGGGGAGCCCCAGGCAGTGTAGCCAGGTTGGCTGGGCCCCATTCCCTGCTGTCCTAGTAGAGTCCTAGGAGCTACACATGGCATCAGGGAGTGGAACCAGGCCACCAGCTCCGTCCTGTGGGGCTCCCCCCCAGTGACACGTGATTCTGATGGAGTCCTGGGATCCCTGCTGGGTGGAGCTGGTGGCCATCTCGTGCAGCACCCAGGACTCTTCCAGAGCCATGCATTGCAAGGGTGGGGGGGTCCACCTGCCATGGGTCATGATTGCCCTGAGGAGCTGCTGCTGCTGTTGCCAATGGGGGCTGTGCACCAGGGTGGGGGGAGGAAGGTTTGTGTGGGGAGTCCCTACACACACATTCCACCACACTCACCCCATACCTTCCCACAAACCTCACACACACACACACACACACACCCTTCTCCCACACCTCCCCACACCCTCCCTCCCCACACACACATACCCCACCACACACACACAACCCCTCCCTCCTATATATAATATACAGAAGCAAGACTTTAGTTTGAGTTGTTAGGCAATTACCTCTATGTACACTATGAAAACACACAAAATCAGGAAAAAAATATATTTTGAAATAACATTAAAATATGTTATAGTAGATATTAGCTTTTTAGTATATAATTTTTTTACCAGTTTCAAGATGGCAAACTCCCCTCTCAAAAGGTGTGCTTCTGGGGGGCAAGGGGAGGGATTTAGGGTGGCAAAGGTCAGGGGTTAGGGGCAGGACTTTCAGTCCCAAGATGGTGACCAAAGGAAGGAGCACCTGTCAAGGGGTGGGGCTACCTTTGTGGCCCTTGACAGCTCACCAAAACTCATTCACTGGCTCTCTGACTGAAATAATTGCCCACCCCTGATTTGTTTTCTAAGTTATTTGGGGGCAGAGACTGTTCCTTATAAATTGCACAATAAGGATTCAACTGTGATGCTTAGGCACCACTGGAGTATTCACACAGAATAAGTATGCAACATGTACAGCGAATGTATATGTTGTTACTTATTACTGTATACATAAAAAAATACATAAACAGGAAGTTATCTAGTCCATGTTCTGTAGCAGGCTCAGGGGCAGCATCCCCTCTAAGCTGCGTGGTGAGCACGGCCACACAGATGAGCCTGGCATCGCAGCATGAGTGCAACCGCGTATGCTGCACAGCTTAGCAGGAACACTGCTCAGGGGGCATTTATACACATACTTTTTTGTCCCCTGATGCACTGGAGATCTGTCGCTTTGGAGCAGACTCAATTAATTTGACTATTCAAGTCTGCTCTGCAGGCAAGCTGATCTGAATTGCACTGCACCACGTGCAGTTGTATAAGCGGTGAAATGCGCATCAGCACGCAAAAAATGGCAACAGTGCACTTTTGAACTAAAGCACCTTGTATGTGTTTTAGTTCAAAAGTGTGCCAATGCCATTTCCTCACCGCTGACATGCATTTTGCTGCTCATACAACTACAAGCATCACAGCACTGGGCACTTTATGCCAAGGCCACCCTGTGTCCCAACCCCAGCTCTGACACTGATTCTCTCAAAGCTTTCTGCCTTTGTTTCCATTCCTGAAAAATAACAAATGGAAGGAAGGTTGAGCCACATGTCTCAAGGGGTTTGGTAATTTGGGATATACTAAGGCAGCTTATGGGAGCTTCTGAAATACCTAGGTACTGACTTGCCATTAAAATTAGCAGTCAATTGCATATACAATTGCATTCTGAAAATCTGGGACCTACTGGTATCCATAAATGCCTTCATTATTAAAAAAAAATAAAAAAGCCAGAATTCCCTGTTGCCTTCCATCCTGCATGGCACTTACTGCTTTACAAAATAAATGCAAAATACTACCTTCTGATTTACTATTAGCATACTTTGTTTTCCAAAGGCATAAATGATAACTCCAGGTCCAAGGCAACACAGAAACAGGACCAGTGAAATGAAAGGTATGGACAAACATAAATTTAAAGCTGTTTCCGAAGGGCAGCAGCTGTTACATTCCAATTGTTATTTCTGGAAAAGCTGGGAATGATACAAATGTCACAAAACTGCTCCGGCTTTGTTGCTGCTTCATCCAGGGCTGAAGTTGGAGTGGTTTGGCTACTTTTGCATGATTCATGAAGTATCAATGGGAATGTACCAGCTGCTGCCCTTCTGGAGCATTCCCCAGAGGTGTAACAATACGGCCAGGTCCTCTGGTCAATTGTGACTCGCAGGAGCAATGGCAGCTTTCATCTGATGCCATATTGCCCATGCAATTCTGTAGATGCAGCAGTAGTAGTTTTTGTCTGTACCCATCACCCTCAAAATTGGCACCCAGAGCAGCTGCCACAATCATCCCACCCTAGCTATTCTACCGTATTTCCCTACTGAAATGGCTCCACATATGCATGTGTCTATACCCGTAGGGTATGTCCATGGTTCCAGACATGCTGTGTCTGCCCTGTGCACTGCCTCCTCAACCAAGATGAGTATAGCTGCATTAGTGTGGCACTGTACTTACTTACCCCAGCAAGCTTGGTCTCTCTGAATCAGCCTGTCTCAGTACAGGGTATATGTGTTACACCTAGGTAGGGCCCCAAGGTCCTACCTACATATAACAGGCAAACCCTGGGAGTATCTGATGGAGAATGGCTATGAAGTAGTATCATAGGAAAGTAGGGATGGAAGGGTCCTAAGAAGGCCACCTAATTCAGCCCCCTGCTCAAGGAAGGATCATCTCTGACTGAAACAGAGCCTATAAGATCTATACTATCTATAATATTATAGATATTATCTATTATAGATATTATAGAAAGATTAATATCTATAATGTCATCAGCTGTCCAAGTTTGCTGATGACACTAAGATGTGGGGCGAGGTGGACACACTTGAAGGGAGAGGGAGGCTGCAAATAGATTTAGACAGACTACAAAAGTGGGCAGACAAGAATAGGATAGGGTTCAACGTAGACAAATGCAGGGTGCTGCACCTGGGTGTCACAACCCAGTGATTTTTTGGTGCCTCGGCACTATGGAATTTCCTGGCCACATGAGAGCTTCTTTGCACAGCAGAGTGTTCTGCTGCAATTGAGCCCGCCAATTTGCAGTTTCCTTTGCAGGATGCATTTCTTCTTTGCAGCACAGAAATGCACGGTGCAAAGAGTTCCCGCTATTCGGATGCAAATTTGTGCCCCGCTATTGGCCAGTGCTAAATTATTCAC
>NW_005842218.1:394243-443261 GCF_000455745.1 Alligator sinensis
CGGATTAACTGGCTTGGGCCCCGCCAGCTGGAGCAACTCGTGTGGTTGTTCCGATGACCGGACCACCTGCGTCGTGATTGCAAGCGGCTTGAGTAAAGTTTTTGCAACCAATAAGTTGTGTCTGCCTCTCCATTCACCAGCCTGCCCTGACATACGAGCATAACTCGAGTCGGCCCTGGCCGTCCGAGACAGTACCTAGTGTCTTCAGCTTTTCTTTCTTTGGTTTGCATTCTATCCCTTTTTATTATCTTAATTGCTCACCTCTAGGCCCCCTCCAAGTTTGTTCCATCCTTTCTTATACTGGACACAGTACTCCAGCTGAAGCCTATCCAATGCTAAGTAAAGTAGTACTTATAGGGCTGTGTGAAACAGCAGTGTTTCATTTCAACTTCCGTTTCGCTGTTTCAAAGGGACAGCGTTTTGTTTTGTCGTTTCATTTCAAAGAACTGTTCTGTTTTGTTTTCATCCGTTTTGTTAAAACTGTTTCACTGTTTCAATGCGTTTTGACGTTTCACCCATAGGCTAGAATGAGGAATCATGAAAATGCCTATAACTTTATCATTTCTTGCCTGGTTCAAATGAAAACAGCAGGGAGTGTAGCCCCTGCTGAGGCTGCAAAGTCTGTCATGTTTCAGGGAGATAGGTGCGTGGGTTTCTAAGAAACTGTACCTCAGACTGTTCAGAGCAAAACTTGTGTCACTTGTAAGTGTGAAGGCACAGGGTGGGTAAAAACATCAGGCATGGTAGCCCCTGCTGAGTCCACAAAGCCTGACAGGTATCAAGGAGATAGGTGCAGGGGTTTCTGGGAAACTGCACTTCAAGCTGCTGACAAGAAAAACTTGTGTCACACGTGTGTGTTAAGGTACAGTGGAGTAAAAACAGCAGGTATGGTAGCCCCTTCTGAGATAATGAAGCCTGCCAGGTTTCAAGGAGATAGGTGCAGGGATTTCTGGGAAACTGCACCTAAAGGTGCTACCAAGCAAAACTCGTAACATGTGACTTTGTGTGTGTGTTAAAGTGCAAACTCACTGATGCTGGGGCCTCTACACAACACGGCAGTGTGTCCCAATGAGGTCTCCTCCTCCCATACAGCCTGAGTCTGGTTCACCACTTTAAATAACAACAGGTAAGTATTGTAAATAGCACAGTAGTACTAGCAGCATCTCAGGCACCCAAACTGTCACAGAGCCTTTCTGTCCTATCCTGCAGGATCTTCTTCTCCAGCATCTGCCAGAGAATTCTCTCTGCCAGCCCCAGCCCTCGGGCTTAGATGTGCCCAGGGCCCTGCCTTCTTCTGGTCAGCTGACCAGGGATGGGTGCTAGGGGTGTAGGTTATAGCCATGTTGGTCTAAGGACATGGTTTTGGGGTCAATCTGGTTTTTGGGCAGACAAGGTTTTTGGGTCAATCTGATATCTTTAAGTAGACCAACTGAATAGTTGGAGAAATATATCTTAGCAAGCTTAGCATCAACCTCCTAGGTACAGAAGCTCATGGACTCAGTATAGATATTGGAGCCTGCTGGACATCGGACTCCCCAGGTACCTCTGCACTTTTACCTGCTACATCCCCTTTCCCCTCCACCCCAGTCTGTCCCTTACCCCCTGACCCCTCCATTTCCATTTTCACTGACTGGCTTTCTTGCCTGCATTGCATACCAGCCTCTGGCTTCTTTATTATTCCTTCCATCCAAGAACAGCATACACACCAACTACAGGTGCTTCCTCAGCCTGATGAAGGGTTTTTCAACCCAAAAGCTGGCATCCCAGGCAGCTATGCTAAGCTCACCTGGAGCCTCAAAACTCCACTGTGACCAGCAAGCCTCAGGCCTTTCAACAGGTCTGAGCTTTCCCCAGCCAGGACTGTGCATGCATGTGGTGGCTGGGGGTTATAGCGCCTCCTACCCACCTTTCACCAGGGAGATGGTTCACCAGGGAACTGACAGAGTGCAGTTTTAGTGGTTATCCCCAGGGCCTGGGGCCTCCTCCTTTCATATAGCCCCTGCCCATACCTCCAAGTTCATCCTGGCATGGGAGCTCATCAAGGACATGTTCTTCCCCTGCTGGCTGTTGATATAGTGATTTAGTGCCCTCCAGCTCTGAAAGTGGGGCACTAAATGGTTGTGAAACCCAAGGGTAAACATAAAGAAGGAAGTGTGGATAGAGTGAGGAGGGTAGCACTCGCTCCATCTGTACGTGGAGCTTAGGGAACCCCAGGAGCAGGAGGTTCACCTTCAGGAACACCAGCTGCTCCACCACACCAGGATCCAAGGAGGTGTGGTGGGGCGTCACTACATCACCAACAGTGCTGAACACCCTCTAGCTTGGAACACTGGTCAGTGGACAGGACAGGTGTTCCTGGGCAACTGTTGTCAGATATGGCCAAATCTGGCTGTGGCTTGCCCAGTAGGTCAAGGGGTTGCACAACAGTGGATCCACATCCTCGGCAAGATAGGCAGCCACCAAGGCCTGAGCGCTACCTGCTTGATGGTGGGGTGTAGTGCCTCTGGACCCCACCATGGAAACTATGCCTTTGACCCACATTGGCAGCACCTATGGTGGAGGAGGAGACTGGCTTGTGGATGGCATGCTGACACAGGACAGTGGACCCCCTCTTCAATGCCCCCCCCCACCTGTGCCCTTCTGCCTCCCTGACTCTGTTCACCAGCACCTCCATCCAGTGATCCAGGGTTTTGCTGCTGCATACACTCCCCTTCACCCTCAGATCAGACATGGCAGCCAGTACATAGACCGTACTGGACCTCAAGGGATCAAGCCATTTTCTGATACCCTCCTTTGGCCACCTCACCAATGTCTGCATGTCTGGTGACAGCGGCTTACCCCAGCCAGGAACATTGATCCCCTGGAACTTCTCCATTTGGTTCTCTGATTCTCTCACTACAGGGATCACTTGGATAAGGAGGGCACTGGCAGCACTGAGAGTCTCGGTGGTCTCGAGGAAGGGCTTGAGGACCACCAAGATTTGGGAATTGGTATCACACTCAGCTCTGTTAAAGGGTCACTGATCCCTCCGAGCAAGGTCAGCTCATGGATGGCCTTCTGTTGCTCCACCAGGCTTTTAAGCATCAGGTATGTGGAGTTCCACTGAGTCTCCACATCCTGCATGATTTTGTGCTGTGGGATGTTCAGCTCTGCCTGTTCATCCTGTAGCATCTTGCCCCCCTTGATGTTGTGGTGGAAGTAGCCTACCACATTCCTGCATTTGTAAATGAGTTTGCTGGTGATGCTGGCACTGTCACTGGCTGCCTTGTTGCCCTCCAAGGTGTCAACAAAGTTGGCATCATGGACAACCTTGACTATATTGGCCCCATTGTTTGTGCCCATGAACCCATGGGTGAGCTCACCCTGCCCAACGAGCGACCCCTGCACTATGAGGTTTATGGGCACCATGATCTCCCTTGCTGTGTGGGACTCATCCATCACCTCGGCTTGAAGGAGATCCCATCAATGTCCTGACTGGTAGCACCAGTGCCCTGTGAGGGAGAGGTAGGTGTGATCTCCACCCTGGTTGCTCCAGATGTCCGAGGTTTAGTGTAAGGCCACCTGTGCACGTGCCTTGTGTAGCTCCTCCCTCAAGTACTCCCTGCATGCCTCACGTAGGGAGGGCACCACCATCCTGCTGCAGGTACCGGCGCTTGGTATGATGGGGCCATGAGCACTATGAATTGCTTGAACCCTGGCTGCTCAACTAAGGAGAAGGGCTGGCCATTGACAGCAAGCATCTCCCCAGTTGTCTGGGTGATCTCACTCATCTTTGCAACAAGCCCTGCTTTCTGTCTGCCTTTCCCCCACTGTTCCAGGGTGGCCTGCCTCTGTTTTGTGGGTATGGGGGCTTTGGAGTGAAAGGGGGATTTCTTTTTTGGCACACTCCCACTGTTGCCAGGCTGAGGAGGAGCAGGGGCAAGGGGGTGGTGCCTGCAAAGATGCATCAGCATACCCGTGGTGCTCATATGTTTCATTCCCTTACCCCATCTGGTCTTGGCTTGGCAGTTTTGGTAGACAGCATATGTGGGATCATCTGCCAGCTCAAAATGATCTCAGACCACACTACCCACTCATTTCTGGGTAGCGGGTGCATGCACACATGCTTCCTTTTCCCCCTCCTCAGTAGGTAGAGGCACAGCAACAGGAGGAGCAGACTTAGCTGAGCCACTTGCCTCCACAACCTCTACCTCATCCTTCTTCAAAGTGCCTTCTGGGGAAGGAGACCTGGCTCTAGGGAAAACTTGAGGGGTGTAGAAAACAAACTCAGATGATTTCCCACTCTTTACACAGAATTTCCATTGCTATGGCACTCAGATCCAGCTCCAGCTCTTCCTTTGGCACTGGAAGGCTCAGGCTGGGAGCTGAAATGGGGTGGAGGAGACTGTCATGGTGGTGCTGCTCGTTGTCATGGTGGTGGTGGGGGGAGTGGTTATGCCTGGTGCTCTTGGAGGGGGTGCAGACTCAGGCACTGGCATTGCTCCCCTATCCTTGCGCCAGTAGAACTGGAAGCCTCATGCCTGTTAGTTGTAGGAAAGAAGCTGCGTCTCACTTTGGGGGGGGGGGGGGGGGGGGGGTTGACCGCCCCCCTACCCCTTCTTCTGCCCCTCCCTGAAGACTTGCCAGCTGCATTCCCAGCATGCTTCATAGTGTTTTTGGTGTGCTGGAAAATCTGTGTGTTCCTCTGTAATGTAATCAGTATGTATGTAATATATGTACATAATTGTATATATGTAACAAATAAAATATATAAATGTATGTGGTATGTGTTCCTGAATAAATTGAATGTTATGCAATATATGCTGTGCTTCCCTGCACAGTGAATAGAATAGAATGCACACTGTGAGAAAAAGCACAGATTTCTTTTCTGAGAGAAAAGAATCAAAATAGATTAACAAAAACAAAAAGAGGATTTTGGGGGAGGAATACATTCAAAGGAATGAATGAATATAATAATAAAAGCATATAGAAAGCAAAAGGTATTGAATCCCACTTGCTAGTAACAGGCTAGCAAGTAGTTAAGACCCCGTGGTTTCCCAGACCCCTCGTGGGTCCTGCTCTACAGTGGGTGCTTCAGGGGCACCCTAGCCTTATGGGCTATGCGTGGCTCCAACCACCCCTTTTACCACTCCCCAAGCCTCGCAGCTGTCACGGACGTTGTTCTGTCTCCACGCCCTCTCTGGCGCTCAGGCTCTCCGCAGTCCCGTCTCTTTCTCTCTCCTTCCGTGCCCTCTCTCAGGGCCTTCTCAGTAATGCCGCCCTTCTCTCAGGCTCACCGCACTGCTACCCCCTTCTCCGGGGCTCACCACGCCTGCACTGGGGCTTCTCAGCAATGCCCCCCACTCTGGGGCTTCTCAACTGCCCCTCTCTGGGGCTGGGGTCTATGTACCCCAAATACCATGCCCTCCCTGGTGCTGGGGTCCCCACACTAGCATGAGTCCCCTATGAGGCCTCCTCCAACCTCTAATAGCCTCACCCAAATCACCGGTGATAAACAACAACAGAAATGCAAGCCCTTCGGCTATAACGTAAACTGAAGCCACTTGGCCCTAACAACATTCCAGCCTACCGGGAAAAACTCCATTCCACAGCCGTGTCAGCCGCTGCTCCTTCAGTTAGGCTTCTCCTCTCTTTCATGGCAAAGAGCTCCTTCCTCCTGGGCTGCTGGCAGTGAACTGCCTCTGGCCTCAGCCCCTAGGGTTTATAAGGGCCAGGCCCTGCCCCTTACAATTAGCTGACCGCTGCCAGGTGTGATCTCTTGCTCCCTCCAGTTGTCCTGGCAACCAACAGCTGGGCTCCTTATTCACTGCTAGGGCTCTTTCAGCAGTTTCCCCCTCTTTAGGAGCAGGGCACCTCAGTGCTCTGTGACAGGTTACAAGCCCCTTAGATGCGTCATCTGCATATTTGCTCAATATACTTGCCATTTTCTATCCAAAGCACTAATTAAAAAAAAAAAGTTAAATGCTACTGTACTCAGAACTTGCCCCCCATAAAATCCAACTGAACCCCCTGCCAGAATGACAGTTGTTTATAGTTATTTTTAGTTTCTGTCTATTCAGTCAATTATTTAACCACCTAAATGTAATCCATGCAGCTCAACTTCTTTTAAAAATTCTTTTTTGTCCAGGGTTAAATTTGCCAGAAGTTCTTTGTGGTTTAGACACACTTACACATATTTTATCCATAGGCAAATTATCAGGGGCTTTTGTCTGAAAGAGTATAAACTACAAGAAGACTTTAGAGAAGCATAGGAGCATTCCTCATAAGTGAGTATGGATTTCAACCTTAGTTTATCCAATATTTCTTAGTTATGGTGCTGCATTACTTAAGCTGCCTATCCTGATTTCCCATTGTCTTTGGTCCTTTATTAAGAACAAATATCTGTTATAGGACAAAGATGATAACCAAAATCCTGGTTGTCATGGACACTGAAAGAAAATTAATGCTTCCTAAATGAAGCATGAACAAGGAACTATATATTCAAGACATATTTGATACCTATAGATTTCATAGATGGCAGAGTGATCATGGGACTGTGTTGTAGTTTGTTCAGGCTTAGGTAGATGGAAAATTACTACATCACATTTCCATTTGTTTATGGAGGCTAAGGACAGACAGTCAAAAAGCCTGAGGTGCAAGTGATCTAAATTAGTTTTTTGTAAGCGGCATAGTTTGGATCGGTAATGAACAGAATGCACATTTGCCCTTTAGTTGCATATTTCAAATCATAGTTTTCTGGTGTTAGCCATATTTGAGGCACCCTTTTGAATTTTATTTATTTTATTCTCCATTAATTTTATTTATCTCTGTTATGTGTTCTTATATGCCAAATAACACCTTTAAGACACAAGAGAAACAAAGGGATGCATTGTGAGAGCTGTACTGGTGCTCTTCTGTACACTATAGATCTTAGCTAGCACCCAAGGGGTTAGAATACATATTTCATGAGAGAAGAGTATGTGTTCTTTGTGCCTGACTGCACAACTCTTTGTGAAACTGTATGGGATCACAGAAGTGCATCTTATATAAAGACTATGCATCACTTTTTTCAGGAGTAAAGTTCAGCCGGTAGTCTGCAGAAAATTGCTGCGATTAAGGTTCTGTTTCCTACCTGTGTTGAATGAAAATAGGAAATTCAGAAAATTTAAAGCATCACCTCTGCAGCATTGCTTCTTCCTCCAAACCCTGCTATTGCCAGCTCTGGTCATTTCAAGGGCAAGTAAGAGCAGAGAGGTGTCATGATCCTAATCAGACTCACACACAATAAGGAATGCAATTAGGCAGAGTCAGAAAGGAAAATGAAAATGTTATTGCTTTGAAATGAATTTAAAAGATAGAAGATGGTGATCAAGAGCTTCTGAATCAGAAATGTTACTTGAAGTTAGGCCACTACAGGATATGCAGTTGCATATACGTTATATTGTAGCAATCAACTACTGGCAACTAGCTTGATGGCATGAAAATAATATGTACATAAAATAAAAAAACCCTCACATTTCTCAGCAGCACAGAAATATTACATTTGTGATATTTCATTGTTATTATAACTGAGGTTTCAAGATAGAATGCAATGTGTGTATCAACTGTTGGGCATTGTTGGAGATGAGTATTATATAGTCAAATTATAAAATGATGCAAGTGAGATCTCCTGACACTCAGGTAGCATTGAGTCTTTCACCTGCTCAGTCCTTGTGTAAGGGAAAGTAACTTATAGGCCACTGAGCTCAGCTAAATGTCTGGTGGAAACTAGTTGAAGATATGTAGTTTATATTCCTACTTCCTAACTCCTCCCATAAGCAGATGAGCCACATGGAAAGTTAGTACAGAATAGCTGTTCTGTATTAGCTCTTCTAGACTTTTTTCCTCAGTGGACAAGTGCCATGGCAGAGCCTAAGCTTCCACCAAGTAGTACATGCCACATTGTATACCTAAGGAACTGTCAAAGTGCTGTAGTTGAAGATGAGCAGTATAGTCTATTCTTTCCATTCATAGCTCTTCCAAGACCTCTACACATGGCCCAACTGCCTATCTCTCTCTAACATGGGCAGGAGCCATCCCTCCTATGGGGGAGTAAAAGCCATGCTGGGGTGCCCATGCTCATTACTATTTATTAATTCCCTGCATTCTGGAATAGCACCCTTACCCTGCTGCCAGCTAATGTAATCAGTCCTTTAATACAAACTATGTTGCCATGCTTAAGGTCCATAATCAAATTCTTCTGATGGAAATGATTCCATTGTAAACAAAAGAATTTATATTTATCTTTTTACTTTAAAAAAAATCCATAAAGGAATGCTTTTTAGCTTTAAAATACTTGATTTAGCACATTAGGAAATGTCAGATTTACAGTTGCTTGTTCAACCTTAATTTTGTCCCTTTGTGCTTCTGGCTTATGCTATAGTCTTCCGTTACATATTCATACATTATTTTTTGCCAGATCCCTTGCTTGATATAGCACAGAACATGAATGCAAAGAGGCAGAATTAATGTTTCAACAGTAAAATTTTGCATTTCGTACAAGCATAGAAAATTTAGGTTGGGAGGGACCTCAGGAGGTTATCTAGTCCAACCCTTGCTCAAAACAGGACCATCCCCAACTATATCATCCCAGCCAAGCCTTTGTCTACCTAGGTCTTAAAACCCTGCAAGGATGGAGATTTCCTAGCCTCTATGGGTAGCCTGGTACAGTGTTTTACTACCATCCTCATGAGAAAGTTTTTCCTCATATCAAGCCTAAATTTGCCTTGCTGCAACTTGAGACCATTATTCCTTGTTCTGTTATCTGCCATCACTGAGAACAATTTAGCTCCATCCTCTTTCAAACTACCCTTCAGATAGCCAAAGGCTACTGTTAGATCCCCTTTCAGACTTTTCTTCTCCAGACTAAATAAGCCCAGTTCCCTCAGCCTCTCTTTGTATGTCATGTTCCCCAGCCCTCAATCATTTTCATTGCCCTCTGCTGGACTCTCTCCAATTTGTCCACACCCTTCTCCGATTTGTCGAGGTCTCTCTGAATCTTAGCCCTACCCTCCAGCATATCTACTACTCCCCCCAGGTTGGTGCTATCTGTAAACTTTCTGAGGATGTACTCCATCCCATTTTTCAGATCATTGATGAAGACATTGAACAAAACCAGCTTCCAACTAGACATCAAGCCATTGATTACTACCCTTTGAGCCCGATGATCTATCCACTTTACAGTCCATTCATCCAACCTGTACTTTCTTAGGTTGCTTACTAGAATATTGAAGGAGACCATATCGAAAGCCTTGCCAAAGTTAAGGTATCCACAGCTCTCGCCACATCCACAGAGCCAGTCAGTTTGTCATAGAAAGGAATCAGGTTCACAAGGAATGACTTGCCCTTGGTGAACCCATTTCCTAATTTTTCAGTCCTTGACTTTGGCCTGCTCTATATTTGGTTTAAAAAAAAAAGATGTACTGTTTCAGGGGCAGGGGTAGATTTTTACTGGTATATTTACACTGATAAAGTTCCTAGTGTAGATGCACTTATATTAATTGAGTTATACTCCTTCCCAGACAGGAACAGCTACAACAGTACCAATTATGTTTGTATTGACACACAACCTTGTTAGCAAGGTTTGGGGGATTGTGGCAGAGTAGTTAAAGCATTTGCTACAATTCTGGGGACATGCATGTGAGCCTCGCTGCAGACCTCACCCAAAGGCCACATTCCAATCAAGCTACCTGTAAATAGGGTACCTAGTCATTTGGATTGGCATGACATGTTAGCCACATCATTCCCTTGTATGCTACTGGATACCAAAACTGGAGTGCCTGTACCAGGCCATTGGGCAGACACACTTGGAAGGATCTTTACCCTGTTTGTTTTGTTTTCAACTGAGAGGGTTGTATCATTTGAACTATACCAGTATAGTTAGAGTGGTATAACTACTTAGTGTACACAAACTCCTTATAAACATAACTTCTGACAGTAAAGTCTTTGAGAGTGTGGTCTGTTTATCTTATCAAGAACACTGAGATGCAACTTGATTATAGTATATAAATACACTCACAGCGAGAAAATACTGGCAGGTTTTTTACTCTATCAGAAATTGACATTTTCAATGACAGGAAACTAAAGACAGACAAATTCAAATGGGAAATTCCTCACTCTCACAATAAAATGTGTGCCTAACCATTGGAACAAACTGCCAAGGGTAGTCATAGATTCTCCATCTTTTGATGTCTTTAAGTAAAGACCAGATACCTTTCTCAAAAGGGTAACTGAAAGTAGGGCTAACTGCTTGAAATGTAATAGCCTATGATGCACAAAGAGGTCATATTAGATAATCTTATAATCCCTTTTGGCCTAAATCATTGAAAATCTACAGTTTTCTGGATGCAAATTTATTTATTTTTTAATTTAAGTATAAGGAGCCATACTTTAGCGCAGGAGCAGAGACACACAGGTATGCATCCATCAGTGGGCTATGGTTGTACTTCAGCCTGTTAAAAGTATTCTGATTTAACTTCATGCCTCACAATACACCTGAGGGATGCACAAATAGCCTATTAAACCACAACAACAAAATGTGCACTTTTGCTGAAGTGCATCTATATTTATATATAACAAACATGAATCATAGCATAAAGTATTAGAAACACACATGGACATCCTCAAGATCCCCATTTAGTCAAGTCAAGAGTCAGTTGACTATAGCTACAGTGAATATTTGAATTTCATCCCTAAATGAAATGAAGTAATCAAGAAGTTGGAAGGAATTTTTAAAAGTTAAAGTGTGTTATCTCTTTGTAATATGTAGAATTAAAAAGTCTGTATTTCATACTAATTGATACATAATTTAAAAAAACAAGAGGCTTCCTTATTTTCATGCATTATAGCCTAGGGAAGTGATTCTCAACCATCTTGCTGCAGCACTGCTGCTATGGAAAGTTCTTACATAGTCTTTTGTATATAGACTGGATGAAGCTCACATGTACTGAATTCTACATTTGGTTTAAGAAGGGATCTCTTTTCTACACTGGAATTTTCTGGATACTGGGCACGTATACACATGTAATTAATGCAACCAAATATATTCCAGCTCCATTTGAGAGGAGTAAACTAAACCTGACATCACCATCTACATATGCATTTAAGGGCAGTAATTTACTGCGCTGCCCAATATAATTGTATCTGATGGGACTATCTGGCAGTGTAGTAAATTATTCTACTGCACCCTAATTGCTGCCACATGTAGACGGTGACATTTTACTGCACAGCAAATTAGTTTGCTGTACAACAAAGTCTCATGTAGACATGCCTTCTTTGTTCAACTTTATTTAAAATATATTGACAAGATTTACATTTCTTGATTATAACTCATTTTGAGCTTATACTGCGGGGGGGGGGGATGGAGCTTGCACATGGTGGCTGCCACTGTCTCTCCTCATCTAGCACTGCACCACTCCCCCACCTCCCCACTCTGCATCTGGCCCTGTGAAATCCCCCCTCTGCTTCTGGCCCTGTGCCACCCCCTTGCTCTGCATTTGGCCCTACGCCACTCCCACTCCCCCTCCCCTGGGAGGCATTGGCAGTGTAGGGTAGTGGGTGGCGACACTCCATTCCTGCCCGCCCCACCCATCATTCTTGGAAAATTGCCTGCCAAGAATGAGGGGGCGGGGGGGGGCAGAATGCCTCCACTCACCATTTTGCACTGCCACCACCTCCCAGGAGTAGGGGGGGGAGAAGCACACAGCAGCCACTGTTGCCACCCCCTGCCCCACACTGCCACTGCTCCTCATCCGGCTACACCTCCCCCAGTTTCTGGCCCTGTGCCACCCCCTCTCACTCCACGTCTGGCCCTGCGCCCCCCCACCCCCGCTCTGTGTCTGGATCCATGCCACCCCCTCTGGGAGATGGCAGTAGCATGGGGTGGTGGGTAATAGTGCTCTGTCCCCGCCCACCCAGCCCATCATTCTTGATGTAGCACTGGCTGGAGCCCCACCTCACTGGGAGCCATGCCTCCCAAGAACGTTACAAACAGACAGATAGACACACAGACAGATGTGCTAAGCCCTTTATATATATGGTGCTCGTTTCCACATGATTGCATCTTAAGAGGAACTTCTTGTACTTGATACTAGAGACATATGTACCATCCATTCTATTGGTTATACTCTCTGGGCATCATTCTGGATATGTTAGCCTTTAGTTTAACCAGGATTTGCATAGGTGAGAACTTGATAAAACTAAAGAAGACCAGGTTGAAAACTTAATTCACTGATTCCTGGTGATAGAGTATACAGCATTCTTGTCTATAAGATATAAAGACTTATGTGTTTTATGACAGTTTTGGTTTGTCATCTGCAGCACATCATGCATATTCCCCTTGGGGCCTTGTTGTGTTTTATTTGAATGACTAATATGTTCTACAGAGCCATAAGGACAGGTTATATAGGTAGTGGAGAAGTATGAGAAGCCCTCAGTCATTGCAGTAATTATTAATAAAATTGAAGTGTAGCATGTCACACATAAAAGAGAACCACTCTTAAATATCTGATGAAAGGTATGAACTAATTAACACATGGATAATAAAGGGGAAAGTACTGTAAGGTATTAAAATAAATCTCTTTTATAAATGAGAAGAGGTGAAGAGATGTTCTGTCTGCTTCAAGACAGGCAGAAATGGTACTCAGCACAGGTGGAATGGGAGGGAAAAAAGAGAAAATATTTTCTGTATTTTTAAGGGAAGGTTTCCACATATAGTGAACACATATTCAATGGTGTTGGTTGCATCTCTTTATAGAAATAGTCACTCCACTGATTTTCACATGAATACTATGCAGCAGAGATGCAAAATGATTATGTTTGATTAAAAAAATGGTTATGAACTACCTTTCAGGTCAATCAGGAAGTAGTCAGAAATACTACCATCATTGTAAATGTACAGAATGAGGCATCTACATCTCTCTCATTTTGGTTTTTAAATCTTTTTAGATTACAAGTGATACATCTATGTAGATTTACATTTGGACTTTCAAAGTAATAATATATTTAAAAAAAGGATTTCCAACACATCAGGCAGTAAGTGTAGAACTGTGAGAACATGGCTTGCAGCTTTCTGAAATGTAGCATATGGCATAACTACTACAGCTCCTTGTTGTCTACAGGTGTCACAAGAGTATATACTATGACAACACTTATGAGGGGATCCAGGTCTTCACTTTCTAATGCTAATTGCTTCATAAACTAATGTGTTCCTTCGTGTTTGGTTTTGGTATTTATCTTTGGAGATTTATTAGATTATGTTATGACTTGTTTCTGTACTCTTCATTGATCCAAGTTGAAGAAAATCACAGAGGTATTTGAATATTTTAGTAGAAGACATTTTTAGGAAGCTGCATGCTGGCCATTAGCATTAATTGGAATTGAACATACATGTAGGAGGATATATTTCTTATTATAAACATATTAAAAGTATTTTGGGTCTGAAGCAGTTATGAATTTAAACATCCTGGAATGTTGCGTTGTTAGAAATGAATCTCTGAAATGTGCATCTCAGGCTAATCTACTACTAGTCTCTACTCAGGACAGCTATTCTCTCATTTATATCTATTTTCTATCACTGAAAACATATGATCTAAGAGTAGTTTATGAATTGCCATACATTATTGTCATGACATTTGTGCCTCTGCCATATGTGGGAGTTGGTGTGAAGCTGCCCATCCAGGAGAAAGGCAGACACTGTATAGGGGTACGTGCTTGTACAAACAAGAGTGAGTATTTTGCTATGCCTATTAAGATGTTGTGTACTAATCCCCTTAAGTAATCAGCTCTGATCTGCAGACTAACGCGGACTGGGGTGGGGCCAAATCTCTGATCCTCCTTACTGATTTTTAATGCCTTGCTCTCTGGCAGTACAGGGTCTGCTGTTGTGGAAAGTCCTTACATAGTCTTTTTGTCTGTCTTCACCAAGGCTAACTGCAATCTTGTCCTTACTCTAATCATAACCTCCTGGACTGTCTAAGCATAACTGCACTGGGGCTACAACCACTTAACAAAAATAATTTGACCTATAACATGGAATGTTAGTTCCTGCCTACTTTTTCACTTTAGATATTAAAATGTGACATCCTTTATCCCACAAACATGCCCATGGCACATGAAAGAATATCCACACTTCTCCCTAGGGTCATTTTGAAATAACTGTTTCCTATATGACCATGCTCTTGTGACAGATGCAATCACTATGCATTCACAATGTAATAACCGGGGTGAATTATCTCTTCTAAAAAGAGCATCCTTATATGCAACACATTTACATCATAAATAACTGGTGTGTATTCTCCACAAATTATTGTCCTGGGAACAGGAGAAATTGCATCACTTTAAGTAAAAATACATTTAAATGAATTTGGTCAAACTGATGCAACCCCTCACCCCTTGTAGAAACTGATGGCCTGGTTTAAATCAGACCAATTTCAGCTCAGCCCATGTAGATGAGAAATTTGTTTAAGCTAAACTTGAATACACTCAAACCAAACTGTGAGCATTTACAAATCTGGGGTGGGGTGGGGGGGTGCTTTAATTACAGTGGTCTCAGAGCTGCTCTAATTAAAGCACTGGAATCGTTTTGTATATTCAGCATCCCATACTTCAGAATGGTGGCAGGGATGCTTTAACTAAAGCTTGTTTGACAAGCTTTAGGTAAAATGCCCTCCCCCCACCCCCCCAACCACCATTTTGAAGTGTGGGGACACTGAATACACAAGATGCAGAGAAATATAAAGCAAAACAATACAGGGGCTGGTGGACAAATAAGAAAAGAAAGCTCTTTTTTTTTTTGCTCACTGAGGTTGTCCTGCATGCATATTTCACCTTTAAATAAAAGGAGACTTTTCCCAAGTCAATGCTCAGAAAGTTCTGGTTTGCTTAACATATGTGAATTATGTGGAGTAACATTTGATTATGTAACATTTTGATTATGTGGAGTCAGGGAAGTTTGTCATTATCTTCTCTAAACCTTCTGGCATTCTTGAGAGCCTTCCTGCAAGAAAGATTTAATATTTCTCATGCTACTTTAATGGAAAGGATTCAATAGATCTCAAAGTGAATAACTCCACTCTGTAGAGTGACTCTCAATACTTTTCCTATTATTTGTGGAGTTCTGTCATGCAAAATACATCATCAGGTGTAGGTTCTGCATGTGGTACTGTCAAAGTTAGCAAATGTTAATCTCAATGTAAACATCTATTAATCTAAACTTTGCTTGCAAGCAAACATCAGCACTTGTGGTTCTGTGTGTATATAGTGTAATACTGGCATGCAAGCCACACACCCTACAGAGTGCATGCACCCACCTGAGCACTCTCAATTTTACATAAACAAAGGCCTCTTCTACACATTACATTTAAGACATGATTAACCAGGTAATCACGCCTTAAGTTGTGTCCCAGCTACACATTCAAGCAATTAAGAGCATGATAACCAAGGAAAAAGCTATAAAGTTATCCCACGAAATGTACAATAACTTTGTAGCTTGTTCTAGTTATGCCATTAATTAAACGTGTAGCCAAGTTCTCCCCTGTGGCTGGGAGCCGCATCAACTGAAGTGCTCCCAGCCCCAGGGGTGCACCACTGCCAGCCTGCAGCTGACAGTGCTCACAGTGTTGGCACCTTTGTCAGCTCCTGGACTCACAGACAGGGAAATGTTGCCCCCTGCAAGCTTTGCCAGCTACTGGGCTCACAGCAGAGAGAACTCTACCACCATTGTGAGCCTGGGGAGGCGTAGGGATCAGAGACAGCTGTGTTCTCCCTGCTGCCACTGCTCAGAGTTCTGCAGCCAGTGTGGGTTATAAGGCTTGCAGCAGGGACACCGCAGGTTGTGCTGCTCCTGCTGTGAGCTGGGAGAGTTGGTCATGATCCCAGGTTCCCCCTGCACCAATGACATGGTGCAATGGAATTTAATGTGCGATCTCACAATTACACCTCCTGGCATGCATGTATGGCATGGCAGGAAGCACAATTGTGTGGATCATGCATTAGATCCCACTGTGCCTATATCTGCATGTGTAGAGGCCATATGTATAGTCAAGGAGAGACTCAACTGAAAATGTATTGCTATAAGTCTCTTCTTCTCTCCTACTTAAGGTAAAAATGAAACTGAAAAATACTCCATGTGATGGGCAAAAAAAGCAAGATATATTAATAGGAGCTGGATTTTTTATAAAAAAAGGCAATTACCACCACTTTTGGGTGAAGGGTGAAGCATTTTTCAAATGCACTGAATGCTGTATAGTTTCTCGTTTTGCAGTGTGGGTCTTGATGACCCTAAGGTAAGAGCCATTTATCAAACAACATAAATGTAATGTATCATTACCCACTTCTGTATAACAGTGCACAATTTATTGCTTTCCAAAAGGTAAAAGTTAGAGAGTGCACAAGTTCTATCTTTTTGCAAGCCAGCAGAAAAAGAAGCCATTACATCTTACTCATGAAATTTTCTGCACATTCCTGGTGGATTGAGTCATGCACCAGCTGACAGTTTTTGTCTGCTAGTTCTATCAATTCTTAACAGGCTCCCACCTACACTTTCACTAGCTATGTCTGAAGGTCAGACTGCAATTCTCTTACTACTACACATTGTTATTATAACATCACGCTGTAATGAGCTGCTTTCTGATAGCTCATATAATGTGAACTATCTTCTTATCATACGTAAGGTATGAAATGTACGTAAAATAAAAAATGTTTAAAATCAACATAAGCATTTTTTAACCTACTGTGCATGCATGACAGATTTATCCCATTCTCCACATCCAGATTTTTGTGCTGGGTTTATAGCAAAGGGAAAGGAAAGAGAGAGAGAGAGAGAAAGAGAGAGATCAACGTTTCTTAAAAAACCCCCAAAACCTAAGCACTTCTTATTTAGATTTTCTGGTGTATATTATTCAAGTAACACTAAGGGACAAAAGCTGAAAAACAATTGTTTGTGAAGCACAAAAAAAGCTTTATTTCTATATTTTGTTTAAAAGCACCAGTGATAACAGGGAATTTGAAGGGTGAACTTGTTTGAAGCAGTGTGTCTGGCTTTTTCCGTCTTTCTGTCCGTCGTGTGAGGGTGGCTCTGAAAGGGAGCAGAAACATGTACTTTCTTGCTACAGGATTGACTACAGGGAGAGACTTGGAAACTAATGAGCAAGGCTGCTGTCACTTGTTTATTTCTATGCTGTTCAGGAAAATAGGACCTTGTATACATTCTTTATATATAAACAGATTTGTTTCAAATTGTATACCAAGTCTTTTATTTCTTACCATAACTAAAACAATCCTGAAAGGTGACAATCAGACTTGCAAAAGGGGTAACACTGATGTCAGTGGAATACCATTTTTGAGAAAAGAAATTGTGAATCAGTCTATCTGTTGGACCAAGATGGAACAAAAACTGGACGTGACTTTAAAGATCAAAGATGGGCAAAAGTAATTAAAAACAAAAGCTAATGACTCAAACGAATTAAAACAATAAATAGAGATTTCGCTCTAGGATGGCCTGGAGTCCAAATTAAAATTTTTGTTAGGGCATCTGCTACCAAGTATCTGGACTGATTTTTAAGCTCAACTACAATAGTCTCATTTTGGACAGGCAAAATAAATCAGTTAGTCAACCGGCAAGCTATTATGAACCAAAATGTTTTCCAGGAAAGAGGAGAGAAGAATAAAGCTTTGGAACTTCCTAACAGAGATAAGTTGCAAAAGGGACTCAGGGGCTAAAAGAATTACCTGGAAAAGGACTTCATAAGACCCCATGAAGAAAGTTAGCCACCTGGATGAGAAATCAAGCCAACAAGGTTACTGGGCAAGACAGGATATTTACAACAATTTTCTACCCCATTTATAAATCAGAGGCCCTGAAATAGAATTGCCTCAGGTCAAATAATACAAAACCTCATTATAGTTGAGGAAAAATGTCTGGGGAAGTTTATTTGGTTCAGTTTAACACCATACTTCAAATAAACAGTTGAAAAGATAAAAAAAGAAGTTTCTAACAGCCAGTTTAAGTGGCCAGAAATAATGGCATAGAACTTAGCCCTGGGAAAGAAGCTAAGTTATCCAGATCTGACATAATCTCTTGATATGCTGTAGATGCCCATGTGTCTCTTTGATTGGGTGTCTACTTTTCACAGCATGGTCCCTCACTCCCTCTGCCCTACAGGCCGACAGCTTGGCCTGTTGGCTAAAATCTCTCAGTGCCTGATGTTCTATCCTGCCATGTCTTTGATGTTTCTGATTATGAAAAATTGGGAGGAAAGTTTTATATCTCCACACATTGTCACTTAGCCAAATCAGGTGACATTTCTTGGGGCTCTGCCTCCCCTATATCCTGCCTGGCAACAAACTGATGTTACTGTCACAGTCCAGTAAGTAAGGTTTCACAGGCATCATGATACCCTACAGAAAAACAGTCCCAGGCTACCAGTGTACTCTGGGCACCTTAAATAAAAGTATACAGTTCTCAAAGAAGAAAAAAAAAATGAAATTCCCAAATCAGCCAGACTCTAGCCTTTTCTGAATCAGATGAGTGGTGAGAGGAAGCTAGCCTCCCGGCACCACTTTCACTCATGGTTTGCCACTATCTCTCTCTCTACCTGTAGGTTTGCTGCTGCCAAGAGTCCAGTCATCACTCCAGACCTTCCACAGACTTCCTGCAGGTAAGTCAATGGGCTCCTCTGAGCCTCTAAGCATGGGACCTATGCTTAGTTCGCACAATTCACCCCTCCCGGGGCATTTGGTATGTGGATGTGGATTAACACTACGCCAGGCGCTCATTTCTGGTCTGCCCTCATCGGCATCCCAGGTAGCTTTTAGCTTGCTGTCTGGGTTCTGCCCAGCCAATCAGAGCTGGCATGCACTAATAAAGTGTGTTGGCAGTGGGCCTGGGGTTTCTCTTTTTGGTGCTGATGCTGCGTGAGTAGCCTCATCTCTCTTCTGGGGCTTTCCTGATACTACCGGTAAGTTGACCTTAGGGATAGCTGGCTTCTCACTGCCACATATGCTCTTTGGAACCAGCCATTAATATGAGTTGGCTAGGGCATGGGAAATGGCTAGAAGTAACAGAGAAGAGACACCACCAGAACTGGTAGAGGAGATGTGTTTTCCTCTTCTTTTCAGATACTGGTGAAGGCTTCTATGATAAATTAGCAGCATGCTTGGTAATACACTTAGGCATTCAGGTGGACTTGGGCCTGAAGATCAAGATAAGAGAAAAAGAGATCTAACATACTCCAAGAGGTTGTGAAATTTGGTGTGAAACTCAAATCTTTCCTCCTTAAAAAAAGAAGCATTGCTAGTAGCAAAGATTAGAGGAGATCATCATGTGCTGTAGGTGCAGATCTGTGTCTAAAATTCATGATGGAAAAAAGGATTCTAATCTGGGTCATACCATTTTTGAACAATTAAAAAAGTTATAATTTTGATTTGTAAAACAAAGGATATTGGCAATAATACAAAAAAGGAATAAGTTCAGTTAAGTGCTGATACTCAAAGAAAAATAGACACAGAAAGGATGGTTAACATTTGAAATACATCAGGATATGCCTAATAGATGTCCTTTACGTGTTCAAGAAACAAGTGAATATAAAGCTGAAGGAGCATAGCTTGGAGGGTACAAGGATCAGCCTCACTTCTTTGTCAGATCTCCATTGGCAACAGTGCACTGAGGAGCATGAATATGTTCACAGTTGGGCAATTTGGAATTCAGTAATTTGATCAAGAATCTTGGGAGTCAAGATAAGTTAATAGTTAGTTTGGTTTTCATTATGGCCAATAACTAAAAAATGCCAAGGAAATGACTTGTACATCTATTCTGTGAAAGTTTCCTTAAAAAAATTATGCCACATGAAACAAAGGATTTTGAGACAACTGATTTGCAGTGAGCAAGTAGCAGAAATCATAAGAACAGCTAAATAATGGTGGAGACATCATGATCATTTTCCAGCAAGAGGTTTGAGAATTCAGACTCACAGGGCATTTTTACTGGTGATCCTGGCATGGCACTGGGTGCTTTTAATTAGCATGCCATACTAATTAAAAGCACCTGTGCGTCATGTCTGTCAACATGCAGCCCCACACTGAAAAAATAGAGGTGGAGTGCTTTGAACTAAAGCTAATTGGATGTGTTTTATTTCAAAGTGCCCCGCCACCATTTTGTCAGCACAGACATGAGTGACAATGGTGATACACATGATGTGTGAGGCTGCTGGAGCACATCAATTTCCATGCTCCAGCAGACTCAATTAATCGAGTCTGCTCCAGACCAGTGCTTTGGGGCAGGCTCCCTGCATGTGTGTAGGAGCTCATAGAGCAGTAGGGTTGAAAGGACCTCTAGAGGTCATCTAGTGCAACCCCCTGTTTGAGGCAGGATCATCCCTATTCAAACCATCTCATACAGACCATAATCTAAGTTCTACATAAGACTACCATCTTTCCTGACACAACGCAGACCTAATACTCTAACCTGCCACAGGTAAAGCAGGGGAACCTCAGTAGCTAATGTCCTGCTTCTATACAAGGTTTTCAACATATACGCAAGAGATTCCAGGTAGAGGGCCATAGCCCCACTACAGAGGAAGGCAAAAACCTCCCCACAGTCCCATCTGACCATAGGGGAAAATTCCTTCCTGACCCCAAATATGGCGATTGGTCTGACTCTGAGCACAGGGGGAAAAACCCTCCAGCAAGGAACCTAGACTCTCCAGACAGAAACCTGTTGAGGTCTACTTCAAGGCCTAACATCTGAGGAATTTTAGTTGCTAAAATTCTTTTGGACCTGGAATAGGAACAGATTCTTGTTCATTTGCTGAATATTTCTGACACACATCCCTAAGGAGACCACTGAAAGCTCCCCTTCCTCTCACTTCCTGTTGTAAAGATGAAATGACCACTGATGGCAGCCAGTAGCACCTCCCAAACTAAAAGCATCTGCCCGAAAGTCTAGCCATCATGATTTTGGAGGTTAAGATGATGACATCCTTAACGAGATAATAAGGAAAATGATTTCATGACCTACATTTATACATGCCTGTTTACATATTGTCTTTCTATCAGGCATTTCATGGCACCCACCTAAATCAATTTTAATTTGATCCAAATATCTTCGAGGTTTCCTTTTTCTGTGTGTGTCAATAATCCTTTTCTCAGGCAGAATGGATGGAAGAATGAAATACACAAGAGAGGCAACAGGTCCCTCATTTTACTTTGTCTGTTTGAATATCTACCCCTAAATGTACACACAGAAGTGTTATGTACTGTCACATGTTCACTGGGTAATCAAAAAGGCTACTTCCCAATTAGTTTGTATGCCAAATTGGATTTTTTGGTACAGAAATTTTACATTTCAGAATCAAATTCAGGAGGCAAGTTTAAACAACATTATGAAAATTTAGCTCAATTATGTGTAATAATTAGCTGTGTTAGCATTTCAATATGTTTATACAAACAGCAGCACAGGGACTTGGGCACATTTTAGCCCTTTTGGAACCATTTGCATCTACACTTGCTAATATAAACCGGTGAAATAACCAGCTTTTAAATTTTAAACACACTTGTAGCAGGATGTCAATTTACACCATACAGTCTTTTATTCCCCTGGGTAAACTGGCCCCACAGGACACAGGATAACCTATAAACCAAATACACACATAAGTAGAAAGCAGTTGTCTCAAAACTTATAGTCTTTTTCCAGACTCTGGGAGAGTGCTCTGGTTCAGTGCTGCAGCCTCTAGTCTCAAAGCCTAAGAGCCTTCCTTCCCTCTCTCTCCCTTGGGAGCTTTTAATTTTCCCTAGGC
The DNA here is from genome assembly GCF_000455745.1 of Alligator sinensis. NCBI lineage: Eukaryota > Metazoa > Chordata > Crocodylia > Alligatoridae > Alligator > Alligator sinensis. Next base: position 416,053 of record NW_005842218.1, read on the forward strand.
CAGCCAGTTATCCTCCTCAGCTGGCCCAGTCCTCCTAGGCAGGCATTTAATCATATACCTACCATCTACAGATGAGTTACAACTCTGGAAAGCATGAAGTCTGCTATAATGTTTGATACTGAAAGAGTATTATTTGAACCATGTCCAATAAAGTCAGCAAAATTCTGATAGCAAAAACGGATAAGCTACCTGCAGTGTGGAATTTCAAGTACCATGTGTCGTGCACGTCAGTTAGCCAATTGCATAACTTTCTGAATGATCAAATAGGTTGTCTCTTAAATCCTCAGAACATACTTTCCTTTTATCTAAAGGACAGGACAAAATTATGACCACACAGCCCTCCCAACTCTTGCCCTTGTATAAGAGAAAGAATTCATTTAGATCCCCCTTGGGTATAGACTAAGGGACACTTAACATGTGTTTTACTTAGATCATAGTAAGAATTACAGTGCCATACTAAATGTTAGAAAGTTCTGAGTAGTCATAGGTAATCTTTATTAAAATCTCTAACACAATCACTTAGGCACAGTTCATTCAATGTCAGTCGCAGCTTGGCACCACACTAGAGCCTTGAACTGTCTCTAGTGTAATCCCAGCATAGGCTAGAGCTGGTTTAAGGCTGATGTGGTGCCATCAGTGGATTATCAGTCTCAGCCCCAGCACCATGTAGGGGTGGTTCAAGACTCCAGGACTGGAACCAACAATCATATCTTCCTGGAGGATACCTGAATTTATTTTACTTAATATGATCTGGAGATAGTCCTCCCACAAAAAGTCCTCATGACAATAATAGTATCACACTTAGCATGTGTTTTACTGCTTGAATCCTTGGCCATTGGCACTTTAAGAGCTCTTTAAGAACATGGCTTTTTAAGTCTTGAAACATTTCAAGCCATGGAAAGTTTCATAAACAAACAAAATTGCTACGTGTGGGTGCAATAGCAACTAGAAAAGCTAGACATTTACAAGTTAGCGGGACCGAATGGACTCCATTCAAGAGTGCTGAAGGAGCTGGCTGAGGTCATTGTGGAACCCCTGACAAAGCTCTTTCAGAATTCATGGTGCCCAGGGGAGATCCCTGAGGATTGGAAGAGGGCCAACATTGTACCCATCTTCAGGAAGGGAAAAAGGGAGGACCCGGGCAACTATAGGCCAATCAGCCTAATTCCTATGTCAGGGAAAATCCTGGAAAAGCTCATAAAAGAATCTGTGTGTGATATGCTCACAGAAGGTAAGATTCTGAATGACAGCCAGCATGGCTTTGTCACGGGTAGGTCTTGTCTTACCAATCTCGTTTCCTTCTATGACCAGGTCTCTCGCCACTTGGACATGGGAGGCAACGTAGATGTTATATACCTAGACTTCCAAAAGGCTTTTGATCTAGTATCCCACAATATCCTTGTGGGAAAACTGGAAGATGGTGGACTCAGCTGCTCCATGGTTCAGTGGATGGGAAATTGGCTACAGGGTAGGACCCAGAGAGTTCTCATGAATGGATCTGTGTCATCTTGGTGCAAAGTGGCCAGTGATGTCCCTCAGGGGTCCGTGCTTGGACTGGTGCTTTTCAACATCTTTATCAATGATTTGGATGGGGGAGTGAAAAGTTCACTGGCCAAGTTTGCAGATGACACCAAGTTATGGGGAGTGTGGCCATGTCAGAAGATAGATTGCTGATACAGGCGGACCTGGACAGGCTAGAGAGTTGAGCCGACTGGAACCAGATGAAGTTTAACACTTCCAAGTGTAAGGTGCTTCATCTGGGGGCAAATAATTCTCAACATACATATAGGCTCAATGGTGACAGCCTGACTTGCACCACGGCCGAAAAGTTGGTCAGGCTGCAGTTGGAGTACTTGTCCAGTTTTGGGCGTTGCACTTCAGGAGGGATGTGGATAGCATCAAGAGGGTCCAGAGGAGGGCCAGTCACATGATCAGAGGGCAACAGAGTAGGCCCTAAGAGGAGAGGCTATGGGACCTGAACCTGTTCAGCCTCCACAAAAGAAGGCTGAGAGGGGATCTGGTGGCTGCCTATAAACTTGCCAGCTGACTCAATAAGGCCCTTCCAACCTTACAATTTGAATTCCATGAGTCATGTATCTCCAGCCTGACAACTTCACTATCACATCCAGCTGCATCTCTGCTCCTCAGATCTGGTCTTCTGGGGGCTCTATCAAGTGACTTGCCATACATGAACACCTACTTTTAGGGGCCTACTCGGGTAATAACTTGTCCTATATCTTCTATATCCACACATTTTGACTCTGTGAGCTGCTCTAGTGCTGTCCTAGTAGCACACTGCCTTTTCTTTGCAGTATCTAAGTCTCTAGTATGAAAGAAGAAAGGATAAAAATCCTCACTCCTTCTATAAACTCTCTCACACCTCCCATTTGCTGCTTTCTGTTGCTCGATCCCTATGGTTGTTGGAAGCTGCTTTATAAGCCTTTTGCGTGGGTCAACCCTGCCCCTCATTAATAAAACAACTGTTTGAAAAAAAATCAGTTCAGTAATTCAGCCATTTTAGGATTATAATTAATTTAATGTCTTAATTTATTAATGGAATGACTTTTTCTTCAGTATATCGTCCTCCCTAGATAAATTGGAAAAGCTCTTCTTATTCCCTTAATATCTTTGGGTGGCAGTAATTCATTTTGCTCCTTTTATTTTATTAAAAGACTCAGGTAATTCATATATGGGTTTTCTCCACTTTACTGATCCCACTATAGTTTTCTGCTGATAAATCTCCAAGAGTGATCTCATGAAACCATATGGGTCACTTACCTTGTCTTCCTATTTTCTCTTTCAGTTCAGCTGTAAACCTTGCATTTCTTAGAATGGTTAGAAAGGGCTATTTGAATCAGAGGAAATGGGTTGTAATGCTGTTCTCATTTTAATCTTTTTGTCCTTGGGCAAGTCAAAATTTCTGTCCTTCTCTTTACTCACCCATAAACAGAGATAACACATACCCACTTCACAGCCCAATTAATACCTGTAAAGTATTTTAAGAGCCACTGAAGAAAGGCACTCTAGAAATACAGATTATCTGTTAAATCATGATGTCTTCTAGGGGGGACTACCTTTTTTGTCTTCATATTCATGAATATTAACTGCAGCCTTCCCAGCAGGTTTAAGATTGTGAATTCTTAGAATGACTTATGAGAGTCATGCATGCAGAGGTGCCACTGCCAACTGTCACCATGTGAAATCTTGAGGGTAAAGATCTGAACCAACAAAACAAAAACATACTTCCTTGGAACCAGTTAGATCTCCAAGGAGAAGAGAAGGTTGGTTGTGTTCAAAGTGTTTCCAATTGACTGCATGAGTGCTCAGTAAAATGAATATGGATACAGAATAATTTCTACTGTCCCTACCAAGGAGAAGAGCATTCACAACTCCATCCTAGCCTTCACCTTTTCGTATCATGTCTAACAAGGTCTGAAATCAATCTGAAAGGAGTTCCAGATAGTGAAAATGTGGCCAATGAAAAGGCTGGAGAGGCCCATTTGTGCATTTCAGACAGAAAAAGAAAACTAGATACTAGCTGTAAGCTGGCTGTTGCATAATGGTCCTCAGGACACTGGCTTGTAGAGGAAAGACTGTTTTCTTCAGTAGATGTGATTCTGCAAAAAAGACACCAAATGCTCAAATAGCTTTCACAGGCCAGGAAGGGCACAGGTCAACGTCCAGTGCAAAAGCAAAGATTTCATTTAAGTGAGTTAAGGATATTTTGAGTTAGCAAAAGTTAAGGAAGATGGTGAGCCACTGACTGTGTGCATAACCTCAAATCCTACAATTAGAAAGGTCTTTCTGGGTTTGAATACTTTCTGTTGAGTAAGTGCACAGATCCTCCTTGCAAGTGATCCTGAATGGAATGAGACATGGGAGATAAGCTCATTTACAGTAGAGGATACTTGTCCAAGACATGCCTCAGAGGCTACTATAATGGACAGGGGGAATCTTTTGACCTCCACAATGGCTAGGGTTTATAAAAGAATTAAAATGTCAGATTTTACCTATGTTTTTCTCCATTTATTCTTTAGGCTTTTTCATCTGTTATTACTTCTGTCCCAAAATAGTAACAATACCAGATACCATCAATGATAAAAGCCATACAAAAATCTAAATATCAATTAAAACACTTCCTGTACATGATTTCTACATTTGTGAAAGGTTTCTATATCTTTCCTTCCACTGTTTCAAACAATAACACAACAATACTGCAACCGCAAATTGGCTCTAAAGCATATTACTTTCTTTTCATTTCCCCATAACCACATATTTTCCTTAATTTACTTTATAGTAGAGGCTAAGTAAAATCTGGGCCTCAATTTGGCTTTTCATTTTGTATTTATGGACAATATCAGCAGATATCTGCTTGCCATGCGTAGCATATATAAAACTAGAGTCTGTTTCTCAAAATCAGTCCCAGAGGGAATAAGCTTTTAGACAAAATTACCTTATGCAAATCATGAAAAATCATGTTCAACATATAATGCTTTCTTCAGCAAAAAAGTGCTTAAAAACGCATGTGTTAATTGCAGTCTATGTTTGGATGATTATGATAATTAAGTGTTGAAATGGTATTGATCCAGTCTGGCATAAGGAAACAAGATATTAAGAATTTTTAATTAAAACAACCACCCAGGAGGATGTCCTAAATACCTTTGAAATATAAAAGTGGGTATTTTATCCAAAAGACTAGACACACAATAATATCAATGGGAGTCTGAAATGTGGGTCTAGTCTGAAAACTGACTACTTATGCACATCATGGGATTCTACATTTATTACCTCTCAAGATTTCCAAATCCAATAAAACGTGCTCAGTGTATGAGTAATTTTTTTTTCTCTAGCTGTCAATCATGCAAATACTACCCTAAATCTGAAATTTAGGTTGGCTTCTTTGTAGTGTAATCACCAATAAACAAAGTGTCTGCTGACCACATTCTAGCTTCAGTTAATACATGAGCAAACAGTATTTTCAAAGTTTGTTCTAAACAACAGCTATGCCAGGGGTTCCTAAACAGTGGTATGCATACCCCTGGGGGTATGGAAGACATCTTTGAGGGGTATGCAGAAGAAATTGTGTAATGGTGGATTTAATAATAATTGGCATGTAAGGGGTTAAAATATAAAATGCAGGCTGGAAGGGTTATGTGGGCAGCTAGTAAGTCTGGAAGGGGGTACGCAATAAGGAAAAGTTTGGGAACCTCTGATTTATCAAAGAATCCATCAGTGATAGGCTAACAGAAGGCAGTACAGGCAGTCTTCGACTTCCAGCGTTTTGAGTTGCAACGTTTTGTACTTACAATGTCTGTAAATTGACACCGTTTCAACTTTCTGACATCAGTTTCGACTTTACAACACTTGATCTGACACCACACCATGCCAGTGAACAAGTCTGCTGTGGCACCCATCTCGCTGGAGAACATCTGTCCAAACTTTCGTGGACGCTGCCTTTAAGAAAGCAGACAAGACTCCAGAAAAACCTGCAGCCAAGCCTCCTGAGCAGACTCCAGCCAAGAACCCTTCAAAAAGTCCAGCAAAGTCACCTCAAAGAAGCCTTTCAAAATCAATATGATTGCTATTTACAATATAAATACATTAATGTAGCTATATTACTCATCTATAATTGACTGAGTACAAAATTCTGGGTTATTTTTGGTGAAAATAGCGTATCGGGCCTTAGTTCGGGAACCAATCACCCATTTATAACATTGTTTCCTATAGGAAAATCAGTTCCAAGTTACAACGTTTCAACTTGAGACGTGGTTTTCAGGAACCAGTTGTGTCGTAAGTCCAAGGACTGCCTGTATTCTAAAAGACAGCCCACATGGCTTTGGTGCAGGCAGATCATGCTTGACCAACCTCATCTCCTTCTATGAGCAAGTAACTCACCAGCTGGATAAGGGAGATGAGGTCGGCGTTATATACTTGGATTTAAAAAAGGCCTTTGACTTGGTTTCCCATGATGTCTTCACGGTTAAATGGAGAAATTGTGGGCTCAACAACTTAATGGTCTGGTGGCTGTGCAACTAGCTCCAACATCAGACCCAGAGAACGTTAATAGATGGAACCAACTCAACATGGTGAAAGGTGACCAGTGGTGTCCCTCAAGGCTCAGTACTTGGACCAGTGCTTTTCAACATTTTTATCAATGATTTGGATACGGGTACGGAAAGCGTACTGGCAAAGTTTGCAGATGACACCAAGTTATGGGGAGTGTGGCCATGTCAGAAGATAGATTGCTGATACAGGCGGACCTGGACAGGCTAGAGAGTTGAGCCGACTGGAACCAGATGAAGTTTAACACTTCCAAGTGTAAGGTGCTTCATCTGGGGGCAAATAATTCTCAACATACATATAGGCTCAATGGTGACAGCCTGACTTGCACCACGGCCGAAAAGTTGGTCAGGCTGCAGTTGGAGTACTTGTCCAGTTTTGGGCGTTGCACTTCAGGAGGGATGTGGATAGCATCAAGAGGGTCCAGAGGAGGGCCAGTCACATGATCAGAGGGCAACAGAGTAGGCCCTAAGAGGAGAGGCTATGGGACCTGAACCTGTTCAGCCTCCACAAAAGAAGGCTGAGAGGGGATCTGGTGGCTGCCTATAAACTTGCCGAGACGAAAGAGTCCCTGCTCCCCAAAGCACTACCGGGAGTAACAAGGAATAACGGCCATAAGCTGACTGAGAGTAGATTCAGGCTGGACATCAGGAGGCACTACTTCACGGTCAGGGCAGGTAGGAGCTGGAACCAACTTCCAAGGGAGGTGGTGCTTGCCCCTACCCTGGGGGTCTTCAAAAGGAGGCTAGACAATCACCTAGCCGGGGTCATTTGACCTCAACATCCTTTCCTGCCCATGGCAGGGGGTTGGACTGGATGTTCTGCTTAGGTCCCTTCCGACCTTACCAACTATGAAACTATGACCTAGGGGTAATGACTGACCTTTGCCTGAACATGAGCCGTCAGTGTGATGTAGTGGCCGGCAGGGCAAACAACACACTGGCATGCATCAACAGATGCATCTTGTATAAAACTAAAGGAAGTGATACTCCTGCTGTACTCAGCACTGGTGAGACCACAGTTGGAGTACTGTGTCTAGTTCTGGGTGCCGCACTTCAATAAGGACATCGAAAAACTTGAGAGGGTCCAGAAAAGAGCCACCCGTATGATCAGGGACTTGCAAGGCAAACCATACGAGGAAAGGCTGAGGGACCTGGGTGTCTTTAGCCTAAAGAAGAGAAGGTTAAGAGGGCACTTGATAGCAGCTTACCGCTATATCAGAGGAGTGCATCAGGAGCTTGGTGAACAACTGTTTACTACAGCATCCCTGGGGAAGACCAGGACCAATGGATATAAACTCCTGGAAGGCCGCTTCAAGCTTAATACCAGGAAAAACTCCTTCACAGTCAGGGTCTCCAGACTGTGGAATAAACTCCCTCCAGAGGTGGTGCAGTCACCTACTCTGGAGGTTTTCAAAAGGAGACTGGACAGTCACCTCTCTGAGGTCACTTGACCCCAGTTGTCTTCCTGCCTAGAGTGGGGGGGCGGGACAGGATGATCTGCAAGGTCCCTTTCAGCCCCTAACAATCTATGAATCTAAGAATGAAAAAAGTAACCCAACTGACTCAGATAGCCTGAAGCGTACTTATTGCTCCTGCCCTTGCTGTAACATCATGTTGCCTTTACAAACACTTGAAGTTGGCTTATCTAAAGAATCTCCAACTATGTCGGATGCTATGACATTGTTGGCTGAAATGCTGTTAATCTTGAAACTCTAAAAAATTCAACAGAAGTGACATGTTTCTTCAATCCGGTGGGTTTTCAGATGTTATCAAACACTTCAGTTAATATAAACAACAGCACTAGATGCCATATTCAGTATTTTTAGCTCTCATAGAGTACCCTTTCATAGATGCCATTTAAAAAAATCTAAACAGATCTCTTTATAGGGTGATCTGCTATTCTCTTATGAAGAACTGGAAAGAGAAGTAAATAGCATCACAGCTCCCTCTTGAAATTCAAGTTTCTTTATAATGTAAATGAGTTTAACTTTTCTTCCCACTTTCCTAGAGCTACTTCTTTAAGAGTCCCCAACTTATAAAAACAGATAAGCATCTATAGTTCTATTCCAGATTTGATTTCTTCTTTTCACTGAGGTGACACAATATACAAACCTATGTTGTAAATACCTCTTTTATGTTCTGATAAAGAAGAGTGGCTTGTAACATGGTAATGGAAGTCAGATGTGTATATCAGTATCTACAGAATTTTCCACTCGAGTTTGAACTGTCTCTTGAGGAGCAGGAAGAATTCAAAAACAGCCTAGTAAAGTGTCAACCACCTGTGAATTGTTCAGATGCAGCTGTATGGAAAGAAAAAAATGTAGTGTCTTTTCCTGCTGCGCAATGAAACTCATTCTGCACAATTTTTACCTGCCTATATCTGGGAAACAAATGGATCTTTAAACTGAATAATGCACTAAATCCTATCATTTTTAAGCCTAGATGTTATTCTGCTTTTCTTTCTAATAGATGAGAACATTGGAACAATGGTTTCTTCTCACAGGTTTCTTTATGTTATTAACTTTTGAAGTGCCAATCACAATTGTTAGACTACAGAATAGTGATTTGTTTAAAGTGTCAAAGACTATTGCAAAAACTTCTTTTCTGGAATTCTGAATACTGCGTTCAGTTGAGTACATTTTGTGAAATAGAACAGAAATAGAAAAAGACTTAAAAATAAAATAAAATAGGTGTCTATAATGGATCTAGTTGTGAAAAAATCAAAACCCCAGATTTGAGCAATACTACTATACCCTTGAGAATGTTTACCATCCAGACTAGAATTTTGTGACTTGATCCTATTTATTTTTTATACATTTTTTTTTTGTTATGCCAGTCTCTGGTTTCAAATTATTGATGTTACTACAGGAGGCTAGACTGAGAATGAGAGAAAGTGTTCACAGTCAGGTATATCTTCTGGGATAACACATCATATTCTTCAAGTTTTATCTCCATCAGATTAGAAATTTTGGAACAGTGGAAATAAAAAGCAGTCATGATCATTTTTCTAGTTCCATCTTTTCTGTTTCACTGGCTTATGGCAATGTATGTGCATATATATGGTCGAAACTCTATTATATGTGCTTTAAGTTGGATACTAGACAGTTTACATGACAGAAGCCCCAAGATCCATAATACTTTCAACTAAATTGGACAAGAGAATAGTTCTTCATTGACAGAAAAATGAAATTATTTAATTGGTCTTCTCCATCTTTAATATTTATGATAGCCTTAAATGTACCTTCTTGGTGCTTGGAATTATGTTGGCTTTTTAAAAAGCCTGAGTTTGCCCTTCTCTGACGTTGCATTCTTGTTGTATGACTGGGAAAAACTTAAACTCAGGAAAATTGATGCTCTTTCACATTTCAAAAAATAAATTTTATATCCTCTCACTTGCTTATGCTTCACCCACTACTTTGGAAAGTGATAAAATCATTAAGGTCTTAAAGAAAATTAGATCTAGAAACTGGCCAACACTGGAACATGCTATCTTTCCACCAGCCAAGATTGTGTATTCTGAGCTGGATCAGGCTTTGTAATGGACCCAAACCAAAACATCAAACATCCCAGAAGTTTAGAAATGTCTGCATTTAGGACTAAACTAGAATCAAGAACAAAGATCCCAAAGATGTCAGCATTTTGCATATGAACTTTAAGACTCAGAGTCATCTCCAGTTAAAGCAAGCCAAACCTGCTGAAATGTTTGCATAGCACAGTGGATGCATCTGCATGAGATGCTTTACTGTGCTGTTGCCTAGTTTACTGCTCAGTTTAGTGCATGCGTCTACATGTGTGTGCTTTTACTGCACAGTAAAAATCCCTAATCGTGATTAAATTTGCTACCTGGAAATGCAGGTAGAAAATTTAAGCATGATTAGTAACTGCAGTAATGTATGTTTAGATGCGACCCGGCAGCAAATTTGCTGCTGGGTCTGCCCATCCACTAGAGGTCTGGCCTGAGGCCAGCTCCAGGTCTACAGCCTAGAAGCCTCTCCAAGGCTATAAAAGCCTGCAGCTATTTTTTGCCCTGGGGCCCACATCACGGGCAGCTTGATGGTAGTGCAGATCCTGTGTGTCCCCCTGGGCAGGCCATAGCTGAGCTGTGCCTGCCTTCCTGGAGCCCTTTTTTCCTGCGTGGCCCTGCACAACCTTGCGGTTGCCAGGGCACTGATGTCAGGGTGCACACCAGTTTCTGCAGGCTGTTGTAGCCCCTGGCCAGCCTGTCAGCACCTCGGGGCTGCCTGCAGGCAGCTTCTGGCAGCAAGGCCAGGGCTACCTGCCTGCTGCACACCCCCAGCAGCCTACCCTGTGCCTGCAGCTGCTGTGAGGCATAACCTCTGCTGTGCATCTGCCAGTCCCATGCCCCTGTGTTGGGCACTGCTGGCAGCTACCCAGGGCGGGCAACAGAGGGACAGAGAGCTAGCATGGGACCCATGATGGCCCAGTCCTCCCCATCCAGGCCCAGCACTGCCCATATGTGCATGCCCATGTCCTCCACCTGGGGCCCCAACTGGAGCCAGGAGGAGGTTGGTGACTTCGTGGCACTCTGGGGTGATGCAGAGGTGCTGTGCCAATCTGAATGGGGCGGGCACTCAAATATCCACATTTATAAGACCCTGTCGAGTTGGATGTGGGAGCATGGGCACTCCTGGTTGGTGTGGCTGTACTGCTTAAAAGTCAGGCCTTACAGGCACACTGGGTAGCTGTGATAAACCACAATCATCTGTATGGCTGTGCCTGCAAGTCCATTCCCTTTATGCAGCAGTTGACTTGCATTTTGGCATCCCCTGGACCAAGGCCACAACCATGCAGTTTTTACCAGCATGGGTGACCTGCCTGAGTTCCCACCCCACCATGCCCCTTCCAGTGACATGTCACTGGAGGAGAGACTGCTGGGCATTCAGCATTCCATCCTGCCCAACTCCCCAGCTGCACAGTCCACCAGCAGCTCAGGGAGCCCTGGCCACCAACTGCCTTGGTAGTTGTGTAGCCTCAGACCCTGCCATGAGGAACCTCTGGCAGTCAGCAGTGCCTTCTTCTTTCTGATCCTTGCCTTATTTTTTAAAACTAGATCAACTTTCATCTAACACAGGGGTTTTCAATCTTTTTAAAGGAATGTACCCCTTCTGGTGGCGGCTGGACGCAGAGCAGGGGGGGCGGGGCTTGCACACATTGGCAGTGGTGCAGTGTTGTGGATGGTGGCAGAGGCTGCTGCATGTGAGCTCTCCTCCTCCCCACCCCCCCGTGGCCTGCAGAGGGGAGCTGCTGCCCTCACCCCTCCCGACCCTGCTTCTGGGAGGCGGTGGTGCAGAGTGGTGGATGGCGGTGCTCCATCCCTATCCACCCACGCATACCCCCTAGCACCTTCCCAAATACCCCCAGGGGTACGTGTACCCCTGGCTGACAACCCCTGATCTAACAGTTCCTAACAGCCTGAAGAATAGGGTCAGCCTACTGTGCAGAGAGTGCGGTTCTCTTAAATTCTGCTTGAACTAGTGGGAGCTGCAGCTTCACAGAACTTCTCCTACACCAGGCAGATACTTACAAAATTCCAAGTTACAGATTACTAACATTTGCTTTTAAAAAGAGAAAAGTAAACACAATGGGCACGTACACAAATGCAAGCATGTGCACTTGCAGCAGCTCAAATAGAATGGGTGCAAATTCGAGCCAGGGTTTTTTGCCTCAGCGCACGTGCTCGGACATGCACTTTGTTGTGGAGCAAATTGTGCCACTTGGGGCAAAATAACCCTGCCTGGCTCCTCCCAGACCTGCAGCCAGGGGAGCTAGAGCCCGGGCCAGCACCTGTGCTGTCCCCAGCACTATAAAAAGCTGTCCTGTCCTGGTCCCAGCAGTACAAAAAGCCGCCCTGGCAAATAGCTCAGGGCTACTAGCTCTCAGGAGCTTCTGCGGCCCAGCCAATTGGTACCTGGGGACACTACCCCTTGTGCCAGCTGGACTGCTGAAGCAGCCCCGAGAGTTCCCTGCACCCTTTACCCACTGCAGCAGTCTGGCAGTGGGGGGTGCTGCCTGGCTGTGACCTGCTGTGCACCTGCCAGACTCGCATGGGGACTGCAGAGCCAATAGAGGCATCTGCCCCTCTGGGCCAGCTGCCAGTGACTGCAGTTGCAGGGTTGGCCTTTGTGCGGCACTACTGCTATTTGTGCCCCTGCCAGCCTTCTGGGCAGCTATCACCCAGAAGATGTTCCGGGTGTGGTGGCCTGCTTTGAACTGTCAAAGCATGTCCTCCTGGCCCCATTTGGCCAAGAGGTCAGCCAAATTAGACCCCTGGATATCCAGGGGTCTAATTTTCTCCCCGCACTGCAACATTTTCTTATTCCTGCATGTGCCTGTTGCCCCTCCTCAAAGGGGTTTGAGGCGGGCAAGAGGCACGTGAGCGCTTGTGTGGACACACCCAATGAGTGTAGTTCAGTAGTGACACTGATGAAAAGACTTTTCTGTATCTTTGATTTCTGTAGTGTTAAAAACCCATATCATATAGACAACTATGCTAGACTTTCTTTTCTACCATACTCTATGATTATAAATGTTTTTATTGGGTGTATATAAATATTTTAAAGCTATAACACTCTTGTGTAAATTAGGGCATAATGTATGTAGTGAGGGAAGCTGCACTGCCAAAGAAAAGGTTTTATTTTATGCTACTTTATGATAAAGCATAACAAAGTAGTAGTAGTAGTATATATCTATTGAGTTTGGGAGTAAATTATTCCCCATTTGTAAAATTATGGTAGTTCATAATTAACCTAAGAATTAGCATGCCTGTCCCCTCTATGTATTATTTCTCAAGTGCCAACAAGTTAAGTTTTAAAAAACGTACATGCTTAAATTTGTAACATAAGAGTTATAACATGACAGTTTCTGGTCCAAGTTGAATACATTTAAAAATAAGACCAGTAAAGTGTTGTTTTCCTATTGTCCTTTCAATACTACACTTTCTCCAGATTCATCAATAATGCATAGGCCTCCCAGAATGCAACAAAACCTATCATTGCAGATCAAAATAATTTTGCCTAACAACAAAGAGCTGCTTTGAAGATCTGGACTATTAACATAAACTGAGACAACAGACACCTCTTCATATGACTAAAAATAAATAGTAATTATTCCTTTTAAGTCTTTGCAGAGAGCTCCCACAGGCATCAGTGGCATTTCTGTAACTAAATGTACAGCAGAGTGTAAAAAAGGCTTGATGCCAAAAAACTTGGATCCTTATATATGTTTTTTTCCCCCTAAGTGAAAGGTGTGGGCCAGGTTCTAATGGAACCAGAACATTTATACTGCTGGTCATTCTCTCTGTGCAGTGCAGTCATGGGATCCTGCATAGCAATTTTGTATGAGCAGAACCTAATGAGCTTAGTTTTTAGCTTGGCAAATTCCTCTTAAACCAAATTCCACAGAAGATTTCACAGTTAGCTTGGTCCACAATTTGTAACAAATCTTAGTTTCCACATGCAGTAATTTTTTAAAGGAAACCTGACAGCTTTATGTAGTTAAACTGTGACCCATGTAAATGAACAGCTAGCCTTGGTGTCAGTCATTCTAAATGGCAACCCACAGGGACAGTAACATTATGGAAATGATTGGTTTTGTGACACATTTTTATTCTGCAGTGCGAAGGTTCAGAAATGCTTTTCCCTTAACCAGAATTCACTGATTAGCTTGCGTGTTTACACATAAATGCATTCTATACCAGCCCGTGTGTACCGATCATAGAACCATAGAAAATTAGGGTTGGAAGGGACCTCAGGAGATTATCTAGTCCAACCTCCTGCTCAAAGCAGGACCATCTCCAATGATATCATCCCATCCAAGGCTTTGTCTACCCAAGTCTTAAAAACCACCAAGGATGGAGATTCCACAACCTCTCTGGGTAACCTGTTCCAGTGCTTTAGTACCCTCATGGTGAGAAAGTTTTTTCCTAATATCCAACCTAAATTTCCCTTGCTGCAACTTGAGACAGTTGCTCCTTGTTCTGTCATCTGGCATCACTGAGAACAGTCCAGCTCCATCCTCTTTGAAACCACCCTTCAGGTAGTGGAAGGCTGCTATTAAATCCCGCCTCAGTCTACTCTTCTTCAGACTAAAATAAGCTCAGTTCCCTCAGCCTGTCCTCATAAATTATGTTCTCCAGCTCCCTAACCATTTTGTTGCCCTCCACTGGACTCTCTTAAATTTGTCCACATCCTTTCAGTAGTGGGAGTGAGCCCAAAACTGAACACAGTACTCCAGATGTGGCCTCATCAGTGCTGAACAGAGGGGAATAATCACTTCCCTTAATCTACTGGCAATGCTCGTAATACTGCAGCCTAGTAGACTGTCACCCTTCTTCACAGCAAGGGCACACTATTGGTTCATATTCAGATTATTATTTATTCTTATCTGAGAATTATTTTGATTTTTAATGCATACTTATCTATGTACTAGTACAGAATGACAAGATACATTGACTCATTTCTTCCCATTAGGCTGCTACTTAATTAAGAAAAATCCCATATTCTTTATACAGGATGCCCTCCCCGCAACACCCTTCCATCATTCCCCTCTCTCTTGAATTAATAGCCATGGAACTGGTTCCTGACTTCTGCAGTATTTTCTGTTTTTGGGAAACCATGCCAGCTATTTCAACTTCCCTCCTCCTGAACCTAGTGAAGCAAAGGGGCTGCTCTGACTTAAGGTATTGAGGTTTGGGAGTCAGCCTATCTGTTCTTGCCAGCCATGTAAAAGAACATGGAAATAAAAAACCCCCAAGGTAAACACACCCCTATTCAAGATAACATAAAGGAAACAATCAGTTTTCCATTTCTTATACCACGCTTGCTAATCTGTCCCTGAAGTTTTTATTCAGGTAGTTGAGTTCTTGACAGCCATACCTGCATATAACTTGTAGGGTTAGCTCTCTTTGGGATGCACATCAAGTTTTCCTCATACCCCCATTATTTTAGCAGGAAGTAAAAGATGAAGCTCTATATTTTGATTCTCATATCTAAAGCTAAAACTTATCTAGTATTTTTAATAGCCCATTTGTGTGTGGCAAATTTGTTGTTATGATAACAAAGCAAAAAAATATAAATTTACTAGAAGCATAAAGGAAGCTCTTAAGGTTATGTAACTTCTAATTACTTTAAAAATAAATCACCTTAAAAATTATCTCAGAAAACTCTATTAAGATAACTCCGAGATGCAAAAACTCATAACTGAATCTGTCCATGCTCCTGACAGGCTGGTACAATGGGAATTAGACATGGAAAAGCCCCCATATATTTATAAAAAATAATACACATATCTTTATATAAAAAAAGTAAAACCAGCTTATCCATTATTCTGATTTGCATAATTCTATATTAATAATACATTAAAAACCCCAAACTTGATTTTGACATGAATGCTTAAATAAATATAAAGTGTTCTCTTCAGGGCACATGAGAACAGATTCATAGTGCATGCATAAAGAATTAGAAAAAACCCCCAGCCCCTTGCTTGAGCCCTCTCAGACACAAAGAATGATTTCCAAAAGCTACCACATTTCTGCTAATCTGACTATAGAAGATTTCTAAATGAATGGGATGTGTGAAAGTGTTAGGTTTGACCTAGAAACCACTACACATAGCCCAAGCAAAAGTCTCTGTTCTGTAACTAATGCTCAATTGCAATGATAAGGAGAAGACAGTCTTAGATAAAGGAGACTTGAAAACAAAAATAAAATTAGTGGAGTAGGGCAAAGAGCTGATTTAAATATTAAGATTCACACCCCTAGGTGGGGAGAAAGTATGCTAATGAAACATACATGTATGGAAATGAGATACATAGCTAAAACACAGGTATAGAGACATGCGCAGTAAAGAACTCCTTGCGTCACTCCCTTATAACCAATTAGCAAACAAGAATGCTTATGAAGGTCCAATACTCCTGTATAAAAGATGCTCATAATTAAGACTCTGTGTGCTTGTTACGTGAAATTATTCCGCTTGCACCTTGTATTGCTAGCAATAAATCTTTATACTTTCACCCCTGGTATCTTTATTGGCTTTTGCATACCGGGCACGATCCCAGACTTGAGCTGGGGCTCAACAAAAGTAGTTTTGGAGAAGATATGTACAAGTCTGTGCTGGTGCTTAAATCAAGGAATGGAATCCAAGTTGAGGGGTCTAAAACTAGTTACAAGAATAACAGTGATTTGATTTTCGTAAGCAATAAGAAATAGAAAAGAAAGACTGTCTTGATTTTTCTTGTCACCTAGGATACTTAGCTTGTATATGTTCTGTCTTTCATTTTCTTGCTAGCTTTGATTAGAAGTGCATCTGGACTGGGACTGTCTCTTACTAGATATTTGGAAAGTTCCTACCATCAATTATGTGCCACTGTAAGCAAAAACATAATTGGGAGCACTTTTACTAGCCACATACACTCATTTGACAGAATTTTGCCTTAGGTTGTAAGTATGCACAACACTTAGTTTTGTGTGAGCTGATCATGTGCATCTGAGATAACTGAAAGATTTTGTGTTCCAGTTTCTTTCCCCTGGATTAGCAAGCTTCATAATATTGTCAAAACATCATGTTTATTTCAGTGCATTATTAAAATAAAGTAATACTTCTTGGCCTGCTAATCCATCTCTATACTTTATTTAAAAAAATACTTTCCCAGAATATTCCATCCCTTTGGGACACTGGGCTAGATCCAGACTGGTTCTACAGGTACTTAAACAGGACTTGCCCTGATTGCCCATGCTCAGTTTTGGAGAGCTAAGCTCCTCAAATGCCCACACTTGGAATTCCAGGCATGGCCAAAACCAATTCAATTTTATCACCTAATCTAACTTTCACCTAAGCTGTATTGCAATCCACATTGATTTTATGTCCTGAACCAATGGAACACTGCATAACACCAGGTTATTTTTACTGACACAGTGGGTACCTCTACACATGCCACTAAGGCAGTGTGATAAACTCTGGCACAGTTTGCACTAGAGAAAACAGCTCCTGGGCACAGCATTTACATGTGCGCCCAGAACCACACCACTTTGCGCCAGGGTGGAGCAGCCCTGGCCTGGCAGCAAGCTTGCAGGATTAGCCCTGAGCTCCAGGTGGCAGCTTCAGCTGGTGGAGGGGCTGGCTGGGCAAGGATTCTAAAGTGCAGGGCTAGGCAGCAGATGGCCTTCACACTGTAGCACCTTCATGCCCCAGCCAGCCTCCATCACCATCTACATGTGCATTTTATGTAGTAGCAGTAGATAGTACTGTTCCTGACAGTATTATCCTACAGTGCAGTTAATTAATTTAATGTGTTCTAACACCAGCACACATGTAGACTATGATGTTTTATTGCGGAGCTGATTAATCAACTCTGCTGTAAAGGGCAGGTGAAGAGGCACCCAATATGTGTTAGTTATCCAATATAGCTGGAATCCTCAGCAGAAATCAACAGAGTGGTATTACAAAGGAAGCAGTTTTAGAAGACTTCTAATTAATAAATCAAAGTATACGTTCCCTTTTTCTTAGCTGAAGAGGCTGGGAATAAGTCTGGTAGGGCCCATTTAAGGCTTATTTGGGTTTGAGATCCTATACTACAGTTCCGGAAATAATGCTTTATGAACCATTCATCTGGACCAATTATGATTCTCATGTGAAGAATAGAGGTGTTGATTAATACTAGCCTTTCCATGCTACTATTCCACCAAGGCAAGTGGCATTCCCAATTTAGGTGCCCATCAGGGTGAGGGATAGAGGACAATGGGGCGAGTACTGAACATGCAATACCGCCGGTGAGGGTGATGGCACTGTCACAAACCCAATGGGATCCACACTGTGTTTCTCTGTGGTTGGTGCTGTGCAATACTGTGTGACAGCTTTGAATGTTAGAAGATTTGTTAATCACATAACAGAAACCCGGACTCGCCATAACCCATTTTTCATCAGCCAACCAATTAATGTTCCGTTTCAAGATCGGAGACCTCCATCCTGACTTCATATCAGTGCCATTAGCATGCCAAGTGATTTGTTGCTCCCATCTTATTATACCTCTTTGCTGATAGAGGTATGTGGCACACCAGCCTTTCAACAGTTCATTTTGCAGGGGGGAACAATAGGCCTCTCAGTAATTAACTTTTCAAGAAATGGCACCGTTGTTAACTTGGGAGGTATGGCTTTACTAACTGTGGGGTTTGGTTGACAGGAATCCTCTGGTGCCAATAGCAAAACTCCGGAGCACCCCTTTGCATCTCCATAAGGGGCATCCCGTGTGTAGGAAATGAATCCCAAATAATACCCCCATCCACCATTTCCATTACAAGTGCCTCCCTGCCACCAAGGAATAGTTCACCTTTTCCACCAGAGCCAATTTGCAATTTGATCTGTTGTTACATAGTGCCCAGTAGAGTCTAGGAATTTAGCATTAGAATCCGTGAGGTGACATCCATAAGCCCCAAAAAAACACTTATAAGAGGGGGAATTAGTCTGAACAACAATTAACTTGCTACTACTTGAAAGGGAGGCCGCAGGTGGCCCAGTTGGCAATTTACACTGCTCAATAGTGGGTTCAGGGCCATTGGGATAAGAGGGCTCTCCAATATCATACTCCAGGTGATTGGTGTCATCACCTGCAAAAAAGGGATTTGGAAAAAATGCAAATCTAACATACCCTTCAGTTGGTGGAAGGTTCCAACTGATGATCCAGCAGACACTTAAGCACAATGTTGTTGCTGTCTCCTTCATCCTGACCATGTTTCTTCAAATTCTGCAAAACAAAATTGTCCTTTTCTTCAGACTGAATAGACTCATACTTATACAACTTACTAAAATTTAGCATGGATCTGGTATCTAATAGAAAAACTTCAAGCGCCCCTCCTTCTGCCCAGCCCCGGATCCATGGTCTCCCATCCTGATTAAATTGAAAAGGGAGACAGTGGCTGAGACCATCGGAGGCACAGCCTCAATCTAAAATGGACGGGGACGGAGGTGCAGGTTCAGAAGTGAGGGTAAGTACCCGAGGGGCAGGCTGGGGAGTGCCACACTTGTAACAGGTTTCTCAGCGTGCAAAATTCAGAGCCGTGCACACCCCTTGGGGACAATCCCAGTCCTCAGGGAGGCGTGGCCGAGAACCTTTCTTAATTTGATCTCCTCCCTGCGCATTGTTTTGGCGCTGGGAGTGATCAGAAAACCCCTTAGCTAGAGAACCTGCAAATCTGGCAGCCAAGCTTTCCACCATTTGCTCTAGACATTGCAACTGTTGTCTAGACTCAGCTGCTCCCTGAACCTGCCTGCTTTGGCCTGTCTGCTGCAATCGCCACCAAGCCTCCGCCTTTTCAAGATAGCAATGCTGATTGTCCGCCCGCAACGCTCCCGACTGCATTTCTAACTGCCCAGCTGCAATGTTCATTTCTAACTGCACAACTGCGATCCCCAACTGCGATGTTCAGATTGGCCTACAAGACAGGCATATGAGAGAGGAATCTGTCTAGTTAAGGATTTATCAGAGTGCTTTTGATTATCAAAAAGAAGTGTGGTCCAATTACAGCCTATCTGTTTTCAGAATTTCAATAGCTTGAGTCTTTTACCTTTCTTTTTGGTCTGTTCACTGTTTCTAAGAATTAGTGGTAGGGCACTTTCAGCTCCCTAGACCTACAGGAGAATAAGACAAAGCTAAAGAAGCTAAGGAATATTGTTTCCCCAAACCTAAAAAAAAAATGAACAAAAAAGCCAGAGAAAAAATAAGATGGAAGAAAAAATAACTTAAACTTTCTGCCACTGAGATATCTTGCCAGTTGAGCAGTGAAGCAGGGGACCCTAAAATCACAAGAAATAGAGAAATTAAAAGAGACCCCTGAGGAACTTCTGTGGATACAGTTCACTTCATGCAGCAGTAGATGGAGCTAATTAACTGCTCTTTACGATTGGATGAACTGATACGAATGGCAAATACTAGTTATGGATGACTCTAGGGGAAGCTGGCTTTTATACTGTGGCAACTAGGTCATGTTTGCAACAATACATGAATTAAAAAGAGAGGGGGTAAAAAAGCCCTGTCAGGCAGGCTGCAGCAGGTTCTTGTGCTTTGCTTGAAAGTTCAGACATTCTGGTCATCCTTATCAACACATATTAACTTACCTAGTCATGGATTGCTTCAGCCACTTAAACTCTGGATAGAAAGTGACAAGCAGAACCATAACACCTTGTGGTTTACTGACCTGAATTTGTTGTCGCTTTCTTTCTCCTTGTTACTCTGAACATAGTTATTCTCCCCATAGTTAGTCAATATATTTTCAGCACTAGGATAACACTGCCAATTTAAATAGACAGCTCCTCCAGTGTCTGGTGGAAGAATATGTATGGTTTCCCTATAGAGATTTAATAATCCTGAATGAACTTTTGGGTAATTTACTGGATAACAGCAAGCAGCTGACATTACCTGGGTCACTTTAAGCCTGAAAGATGATTCAGATAATTGGAAAAGTTTATGTAGAGGAGTTGCTGAAACTCTGGGAGACTGTTGGGCTGATTAAGCAAGTTACTGAATGAAAAAATATTGGAACCTGGTTGGTAAACACTACAGTGAAGTCTGTTTATTGTGCATCTGTAGAAGCCTGCAAGTTCTTCATGACTTCATAGCTGAAAACAGGGTTCTACTTCAATGATACTACCAACTTCAACTTTTTATGTTTCCATCTGGAGATATCTTTCTTCCCCAACCCCATCCTACATCCACCCTCAAAGACAGAAGGAAGAGGGGGCAATTTTGATATCTGAATCCCTGGGTTTGAATCTACCCCTATACTGGGGTCTGGGCTAGATTCCAAAATTGAAAGAACCTGTTTTTCTACCTCAGCCTCAGTATACCCAAAATCTCAGAAGAAAAACAATATGGTCTTTTAGCACTATCAAATCTGATTAAAAGCTATAAATCCAATTAATTCTTTATCCCTTGTCTGATTTAAAAACAGTCCAGCTTTAATCACTGATTTCCCAGTCTAAATAAATGCATAAAAACATTGTTAAGTTATGGGCATTCAGGATGGTATTCCTTCCTTTGCAAGGAGAGAGAATTGATTTTGGATTCTTGACAGGAGAAAAAGATCTGTTACCAAGGTAACTAGTCAAGGAATATACTGTAACTTTTCCAGCCTAGTTAAAGGCAGGTCTGAAATGAAGCTGGAGCAATGATTGACATGGCACTGACCTCTAACAAGGGTTTAGCTATTTTGACAATTGAAGAAATTGAAAAAAATCAGAAAACAAACAACACAGACCCATTGTCTGAAGTTTACATTGATGTTATTTCTAGTGCACATGCCTTAGTCCCCTACATTTGCACTGATAATATGATTATGGGGCACATCCATAATGGGGTACCCTAGAATTAGCAGCAAAATATACAGAAAAACATGCTGGAGTGGGAATGGCTCCACCATGTCAACTGTTTGTCATTTTGTGTAGTCTGGCACCTCACACATCCTGCATGAACCCGTCATCAATCCATCTTTCTTTTTGACCTGGGCACTAGGAATGATGTTTAATGAAGAGCACACCTGGGAACCATTTAGCAAGATTCCAAGACTGTTCATAATTCCTTCCCTTTTAACAGACAGATGGAGAAGTGTACCTTGAATAATGCTTTAATCTTATATGCAGTTTCATGGTATTCACATAATATAGCCACCAGATTATTGCTCCCTGTTCTGGCCCTGTTTAGCTTTGGACTAGCCTAGGTAATTACCCTGTCCAACTCTTCCTACTGTATCTCAGGTTCCAAGAAAAGTATGTGGTTCCATCCCAAGCTCTCCTTGCCCTAATCTTCAACTGTAACCCTCTAGTAAATAGAAACATAGTTTCCCCTTAGGTGGCTCATCCTTGGATAACAAACATAAGCTGGGTGAGGGGGGTACCAGCTGCCGATAGCCCACTCTAAGGGAGTTTTACCACCAGGCATAAATATAGAATCCAAGGGTACTGTTTTGTTTGTTTGGATGGAATAAATGAACCCAAAGGGGTGAATAAGTTAATATAACCTTGTCACTAAACAGCAGGCCTGAGCAAAGTGGCTAGTATTTGCTTCAGATTTGGATTCAGCTGATTCGGGAGACATAGTTCAAACAATTTTTTACTAGCTTCGATAAGTAATCTGATATCATGGTATGAGTTGGACCTTTGTTACCTTATTTAGGGTACAGTGTCCTGCACATCTATAACAAGATTTTTTTAAACTCTTGTGTTTCTGGGTAAGTTCTTAAAACATTTGCTCACTGGGGTCAGTTCTCTCCCTTTGTCTGCTGTGGAACTTATAAAGTATCATCTTTATCAAAGGTGTCACCAGACAAGCTCTTCATTTATTTCATATCAGCCAATCCCATATCAATCCTATACATGCTGTACCAAGGTAGATTCCTTGAAATGGGCTTGTACCATGATCTGAAGTACAGACTAATTTTGATAAGTCCAGCCCTGACCCATCCAAAAGCATGTCTAAAAATGGTAGTCTGCTTTCTCAGAACCAAATTTTATGTGAGTTTTTATGACCTCCTTATCTTTGTCCCACTTTGTACCTTGGCTTCCTTATCCCACAATGAGATGTTTTTGATAAGTTTTTTAAATGCCCTTGGCTCCTGTCCCTTTGGTCCTTTTCTGAGTTGGACTCCAAGGTATTTCTCTGCAACCTTCTGCCAGTTCCTAGGCTTATGCTCTGTTAGCTGCAGTGATTATCCTAATCCATCAACTATGGCTTGAAAATTTGGTGCTAGGAATCAGGCAATCCATAATCCCAGCCTTATGTGGCATCCCAGATGCTGGGCAGCCCATGATGCCAAAATGTCAGGTTGCTGCTAGCTCCAACACTTGACCCTGATATTGAGGAATCTCTAACCTCTCATTATGGGCACCAGAGCCTCATGCATACCTTGGCATCTACACAGGCAGGGCTGTCCCTAGGTTACAGCAAATTGGGGCAACCACCCTGGGCCCCACACTTCGGGAGATCCCACACTTCAACATCTGAGGGCTGTAGCAGAGGTGCTGCCTAGTGCCCACACTGTGGCATATCCTGGCCTGGAGCCCCTGCAAGGCTGCTGGGCACAGCAACTCAGCTCGGCTCAGGGACCCCCTTTGCAAGGGTATCCCCAACCCAGCTTGTCCTGCCTGGTGCAGTCCTCACCTTAGCTGACCCATGCTGCAGGTGGCCCCCATAATGGGCTGCGCCAGTGGCAGCACCTTCAGTGCCAGGTGCAGGGCCAGGGCTGCCACCTCCATCCCACTCTGCAGCTCGCACTGCCCAGCTCTCTTAAGGGGGCCCTGCACAGGCTGATTTGCCCCACACCTCACTAGAGTCAGTCCTGTACATAGGTAAGTGGTTTCAACCTCTGAGAAAGTCTCCAGGTCTCATTGCTTTTCTTTCCACCTCCTCACAGCTCTGTAGGCAAGAGGGCATAGAGGGGTCAGCCAAGGAATCAATTATTTTAAAGTGAACAAAACTCTGTCTTGCATCCATAGATGCTTCTCAAGCAAATCTCAGGATGTCATCCTCCTGCTGCACTTGGCCTTGGTGAGGCTGCAGCTGGAGTACTGCATCCAATTCTCTGCTCCACAATTCAAAAAGGATGTGGAGAAGCTTGAGAGAGTTCAGAGGAGAGCCATGTGCATGATCAGAGGACAAAAGAACAGGTCTTCTGATGAGAGGCTGAGAGACATGGGACTCTTCAGCCTGGAAAGTGCAGGCTCAGGGGGGACCTGGTGGCAGCCTATAAGTATATAAGGGGTGTACATCAGTATCTGGGGCAACGCCTGTTCACCAGAGTGCCCCAGATCAAAGGTCAAATGGTCACAAATTCCTCCAAGACCATTTTAGGCTGGACATAAGGAAAAACTTCTTTACTGTCTGAGCCCCCAAGGCCTGGAATAGACTCCCTCCAGAGGTGGGGCAAGCACCTACTCTGGACTCTTTTAAGAAACATTTGGATGCCTATCTTGGTGGGATCCTTTGACCCAAGCTGACTTCCTGCCCCTGGGACAGGGGGCTGAACTAGATGATCTTCTGAGGTCCCTTCCAGCCCTAATGTCTATGAAATCTATGAAATCTTGCCCTTCCAAGGCTCATTCTCCCACCCATGATAAGGAGAGACTTTAACTAGAATTAGACACCCACACTTGCTACCTGAGGCAAGCAGGGTTTGACCCAACCCCAGGAAGAACAGCCGTTGTCCTTCCTGTGTGCAAGAGTCTCAACCTCTGTACTAATGACTCACCACATGTGCACAAGACACCCTGCCAGCCTTTATTACAACCTTAGAGGGGAAGGGTGATTTCCAACCTGTTCTTGATGGAAAACCTCTAGTCACACTCATGCTTATGGGAATTTTTTTAACATCTAATAGAAATGCTCCACAACTATATGTAGCCACAACAGGCTCCTCTGCTGCATGCCTCCTTGCCTTTTGGTTTTCAAGGAACTTTGCCTAGGGAAAAGTCCTTTAAGCCCTTTAAGAGTGTTGGGGAAGGCCACTGCATCATCTGGTTCTGAAACCCAGAGGAATCCAACTGACTCCAATTTACAGTTCATGCCTGTATTAAACAACA
This sequence comes from Alligator sinensis, assembly GCF_000455745.1. Lineage (NCBI taxonomy): Eukaryota > Metazoa > Chordata > Crocodylia > Alligatoridae > Alligator > Alligator sinensis. The sequence continues at coordinate 440,696 of NW_005842218.1, forward strand.
TTACTGCAATGATTATATTCTTAGTTATACCTATGTAACTCTCCCCCACTCCAAAGTTAATGCATTTTTCTGGTATAAGTGGCTTTTCAGTTTAATTTAAACACTATTCTAGGGGATATAAGATGAACTAAAAATCTAAATGCCATACTTACAGCAGAATTAGAGAGGATTCTCTTCCCCACCCTGCCCAGCTGACTCAAAGGAGACATGGAGAGAGAATAGGATAAAAAACTCATAGGTAACTCAGAAAACATTATATCTTGAGGTAAATGGATAAAACTTTGGTATTATAAAAATGAAAATGAAAGTTAAATGTGGGTCTGCAGCTGAAAAAAAATGTATTACATACTCCTCCCAATACACAATTTGTTTCTGCAACCCTAGTTCTGCTACAGTTCAACGGGACTACAGATTTTGCAATGCAGACATTAGGTGTTTGTAGAAGTTCTTAGCTGGAGTGTGCAAAATTAGCTACCGATCAGAAGAGGGTGCTATTGACTGAAGTGACATTTAGACATTGTTTTGATCATTGTGATGTTATTTTGCAGAGTTTTCTTATCTCTGTCTGCTGGGATTAATAAAATGCTTATCATGAAACATTCGGTGGAGAGTTTTTATTATACTAAATATATTGTTCCCCATTCTGCACCGAGAGTAAAATATTACATGTAATATTTGATCAATCCTAGAATTTTGTAAATAGAGCAAAATATTTTCCACAAGTTATTTTATAGTGAATTTGCTTTGGCTGTGTTCATATCCTTTTTTAATATTTGCTTTCCATACATATTTATTCTTGTAGTTTAGTTTTATTAGAATTAATATTTGCAGTAAGTGAATTAAAAAATCCATGCATGAGTGTTTATGGAAAACATTTAAAATGAGCAGCAATTCATAACAGTAATATTTGCATATTTCCCACATCATAAAAAGAAACAATAATATTTAACCAAAATGACCTATTGCAAATAACCAAGACACCATAAACGTCTATTATGCATAGAAATTTATTAATTGGAGTTTGGGGATCAAATTAATGGACAATCAGTACAGTTAATAAATCAAGATTTTTAAAGGCCTGATTTAACAAAGTATTATCTGGAAAAACTGTATATGGATGTGTGCTTTGTTTTAATGAAGTAGATTAATCATAGAATTAACCATATTCAACGATTCTGTAATTGATAATATATATGGCTCCTTCAAACTATTGGAGATATTAGTATTCCAAGATACAGAAATGATGCTGTACTGGCTCAACTAAAACACCAGTACTAAGTCAACTGTCTTGTTCCCACCTGATCAGCATGCTTCCAAAACCTCAGTGTAGTTCAATACCCAGTGCAAGGTGCCATCGTGGCCAGGGAACTGCAGAAAAATCTAGTGCTATTGAGCAAATGGGCAGCTAAATGGCAAATGAAATTCAGCGTAGATCAAAGTGATGCACATAGGCAAAAATAACCCAAACTATACCTGTACTATGATGGGTTCTAGTTTAGTTGTTACCACTGGAAAGAGATACGGGAGTCACTGTGGACAGGTCACTAAAAGCATCAGCTCAGTGCTCAGCAGCACTTTTTTTTCTGTATATTGCCATGCATACATAGAATACAATGCACCTAACTGAAATATAAAACATAAAAGATTTAGATTCAGGTTACTACCATCAGTTTCCTCCAATCTTTATAGTAAGTAGGCCCGTTAAACTCAATATAATAGTACTGGCATTGCATAGCTCATATATTTGATTTTTCACATCTTATAGAGACCCCCTTCTTAAATTAGCTATTTTACATTATATTAGTAGCTAAAATGGAAATTGTTCAGCTACATTATTCCATTTAGCTAATAAGCTTTGGCCTGACAAGAAGCCAGCTGACAAGATTATAATTGTGTTGAGGTTTGCTGTGTCTAGTTTTAAAGGTACAAAAACATTCATATACTCGTGCAATTGCAAAAGCTTTGAAAAATGACATGATTGTCTAATCTTGAATATATTTGCATGTAAAAATAATGGACTTTGTATGTGAAGTGAAGTATTCAAGGTTCCTTGGGTGAATCTGATATCTTTTATTAGACCAACCCAAACAGTTGAAAAATAATTATTAAGCAAACTTTCGGGTTCAAAAACCCTTCATCAGGCTAAGGAAGTTAGCCTGCACCTCAAGGAATATTTCCACGACCAAACTGAACTCACTCCCAACAACAACTCATCCTCTGACAACAGTCAGGAAAAGATCAACGCCAAAAAGCCCCCCAAAACATCAGATTCGACACCTCAGAGTGGACAAAACCCTAACCTTGACCGCTACATTGACTGCTTCAGGGAAAGAATGAACAATGAAATAATCATCAACACATGCCACCAGAACAACCTCTCTCTACCAGAGAAAAAGGCCATAAAATCTCTAAGATCTAACCACCAAACAGTAATAATACCAGCAAATAAAGGAGGAGCCATAGTCATCCTAAACCATGAAGGCTACATAAAGGAAGCCAACAGACAGCTCTCTGACACCACCTACTACAAAGAACTACAAGAAGATCCTACTCCCCTTTTCACCAA
>NW_005842218.1:443810-462085 GCF_000455745.1 Alligator sinensis
TATACAAGAAACCCACAGACCAACATACATATCTGCACAGAACCAGCAATCACCCTAAACACACCAAAAAAGCAGTGATATACAGCCAAGCCCTCAGATACCACCAAATTTGCACTGAAGAGAACACCCGGGATTACCACCTCACCAATCTTAAAAAGGCTTTCACCCAATATGGACACTCCTCTAGAGAGATAGAACGCATGTTTGAAAGAGCCACCCAGATACTACGTGAAGAACTGCTGCAGTACAGAAGAAACCCCCCCACAAATCGCACACCGCTGGTTATGACATATCACCCCTCCCTTGAACCTGTACGGAAAATCCTCAAACAATTACAACCCTTACTAGAAAGAGACCCTATTCTTAAAAAGATCTTCCCAAAGCCACCCATCCTAGCCTTCAAACAAGCAGTGAACCTCGCTAAACTCATCACCAGAAGCAAACTTCCTCAAGCCCAGAACACACCAAAAGGATCCAGACCGTGCCATGACAAGAGATGCAGAACCTGCCAACACATCACCACCCCCACTATTACTACACCCCACAACAGAGCCATCAGCATCCCTGGATCTTACAGCTGCACCTCCAGAAATGTCATATATCTCATCCAATGCACCAAATGCCCTGATGGAAAATACGTAGGAGAGACCAAACAACAACTGCGCACCAGAATGAACGCACACCGGAAATCTATCAAAGACAGAAATACCCAGTTACCTGTTGGGGCACATTTCTCACAAGACAACCACTCTCTTTCCAATCTCTCAGTCCTAGTCCTCAAAGGAAACTTACAAAACTTCCCAGAGACGAGCCTATGACCTCCACTTCATCAACCTCCTGGATACTAAAAATCATGGACTAAATATAGACATTGGATTTATGACACATTATAACCTGCCTGACATCTGACTCCCCAGGTATCTCTCCACTTTCATCCCCCTTCTCTCTCTTCCACCCCCAACCTGTCTCTCCCCCATTGACTCCTCAATCTACATTTTCACTGACTACCTGTCTTGTATGCATACCAGCCCAGCCCCTGGCTTCTTTACTTTTCATTCCATCCAGGAAGAGCACACACCAACTGCTGAAACTTCCTTAGCCTGACGAAGGTTTTTGAACCCGAAAGCTTGCTTAATAATTATTTTCCAACTATTTGGGTTGGTCTAATAAAAGATATCAGATTCACCCAAGGAACCTTGTCTGCCTATGTCCTTAGACCAACATGGCTACAACCTACACCCCTGTAACAAGTGAAGTATTCAGCATCTGGATCAAATTTAGCTTTAAGATTAAATGCATGGGAATCTCGAATTATGGCTAAAGAGACTTAAAAAACCTGTTAGGTTTCTTCACTGACATGGCAAAAATATCACTGTTTTGGGGGCTTTCTTGTACTTAATAGCAGTAATTGAAATGAATATAATAAACTACTCTCTCTTGCTGTCTCCCTGAGAGTGTGTGTGTGTCTATGCACACAGAAAGTGTGGCTTTCTGGCCTAGCATTCTAATGGGTAGATTCTTTAGCACTTCAAGAATCATAGCAAGTTTGGGTTGGAAGGGACCTCAGGAGATAGTCTAATCCAACCCCCTGCTGAAAGCAGGACCATCACCTACATGATCATCCCAGCCAAAGCTTTGTCTAGCCAGGTCTTGAAAACCTTCAAGGATGGGGATTCCACAACCCGTCTGGGTAACCTGTTCCAGTGTTTTACTACCCTCCTAGTGATAAAATTATTTCTAATATATAACGTAAATTACCCTTGCTGCAATTTGAGACCATTGCTCCTTGTTCTGTTATCTGCCACCACTGAGAACAGTTTATCTCCATCCTCTTTCAAATCCTGCTTCAGGTAGTTGAAGGCTGCAGTCTCATCTCTAGACTAAATAAGCCCAGTTCCCTTAGTCTTTCTTCATAAATCACGTCCCCCAGTCCCCTCACCATTTTTGTCACCCTCCACTGGACTCTCTCCAATTTGTCTACATTCTTTCTGTAGTAGGGGGCCCAAAACTGGACACATTACTCCAGATGTGGCCTCACCAGTGCTGAAAAGAGGGGAAGAATCACTTCCCTTGACCTACTGGGAACACTCCTACCAATGCAGCCCAGTATGCCATTAGCCTTCTTGACAACAAGGGCACACTGCAGGCTCATATTCAGTTTATTGTCCACTGTAACCCCAGGTCCTTTTCTGCAGAGCTGCTGCCCAGCCAGTGAGCCCCAGACCTGTACCCATAGATTGTTCCATCCTAAATACAGGACTTTGCACTTGTCCTTGTTGAACCTCATGAGATTCTTTTTGGCCCCGTCCTCCAATTGTCTAGGTCATTCTGAATCCTAGCCCTACCTTCCAGTGTATCTTCTACTCCCCCCAGCTTGGTGTCATTCTCCCAGCTTGGTGTCATCTACAAACTTGCTGAGGGTGCAGTTTAAGCCATCTTCCAGGTCACTGATGAAGACATTGAACAAAGAGATGTTTTTCAATTCATTTAAGAGCTGCTTTTCAATTACTAGCATCAACAGTCAGGTCAGAAATCAAACCAAGTAATAAACAGAGTTCCTGGATGTCAACTTGCTGAGAAGAATTTCTTTTGGGAAATAGTTAAGAAAGCAAGCAGAGGAAAATAAAGAGACCCTGAACCACTAAGTCAATTTATACGTACTGGGAAATGGCCGATACTGGACTCTGCTGTAACTAAAATCTATCTTTAACCTTTTTAGATGCAGAATGAAGCCATTTAGTAATACTAAAAAACTGAAAAGAATTGAATGAGAAAAGTAAAGGAAGCATGGACATAAAAATATTTTTCTTTTTCCTGTGAAGTTTCGCTTTTGAAGAATAAAGTAGCACATCAGATAGCATTTTGTTAGCACTGTGACAAGTTTTTCTTCTCTGATCCATATTGTAGGAACTACTCCCTAACATGATTGTACTGTGCATTCACCATTCTTTCCAAATGACATGTTTGACATCCACACAAGGGCTCAGCATTACTTCAGCTTTCTTTAGGGTCGTGGGACAAGAACAAAGAAAACAGCTAGGGGGACATCAATATCCCTACAAACCAGAAGGGACTCCTACTCTAATCTTGTATAGGCCAATATGGAGGGGAGGTGGGTGGGCTGTAAGGGCAGGTCAAAGTAAGGACAATTGTGCTACTGGAAAATAGGTGTTCCTACACATTATGGAGAGGGTGAAAAGGAGCAAAAGCCAATATTGTAGCCATTTAGTGACTGGGGGGAGAGAATGGGACACTGGTCAAGCCAAGTTACAAGGGAGAGGAAGAAATAGGAGTAAAAAAGAATTAGAGAGGTCATACAAAAATGAAAAGGCAAAGGAGATACAGGCTTCTCAGTCACCTTGATCTTGAAGGTGACTCCACAGTGTTCACAGAGAAATGTGCACAGAACTCTTATTGACCTCATGGAGATTTGGCCTGGCAGAATATACCCTACTGATCTGCACTGCAGATATTTTAGCTGCAGTGCAGATTGGAGAAAAGAATTGTGCCTGTAAGGTGTAATGAGTATTACAAATAAAAATGCATGTATGGCATGATTTGAGAGCTGGTAATGCACTGTTTTAGATGTTCTTAGCAAATTCAGTCAATTTCATCTAAGGGGTTATAATAATGTTAGCAATAATCACTCAATTTCTATATGCCTGCAAGAAAATTGGCACAGGTGTAAAGAGAACCCTACAAGATGACATTTATGAATTGCCATTTTTCAATTATTAGAGACTCCGTGATGTCTCTCCAGAAACACACACAGCAACAGACTTTGAGCGATTGCCCCTGAAGCTATTCATCACAAATTAGGAAGCAGGTTTACTGGGAGTTACAGCAGAATGTGGGGGGAAACGTGTATATCACAACCACTTCCAGAACGTATCTCTGAACTGATAGGAGAGACAGAAAACTTTAAACTCCCCTTGTACTGTCTCTGAATCTGAGTGCAGGATGGACAGAAAAGGCACAGTGCTGGTCAGATTTTCAGAGTTCAACCCCATTTAGAAACCAACATGGGACACTCTTCCATAGAGAACAGACTGGAACTCAGGAGACTTGAGTTCACTCCCAGCTAGGTCACCATACTGGTTGGTGACTTTGAACAAGTAATTTTATGACTCCACACCTCAATTTAAGAACATAAGAAGTGCCATACAGGGTCAGACCATAGTCCTCCTAGCCCAGTATACTGTCTCTGGCAATGGCAGAAGTGGAAGCTATAGTGGAAGCTATACAGGGAGAGCACCAAAACAGATATCAGAGTGATCTGTCTCCTATTCAATGCCCTCCCTGGCATTCACAATTTATTGGGTCCAGGATGCCAGAGAAAACACCTCTAACCATTCTATTTAATAGCCATTAACAGATCTATCACCCATTAATTTACCCAGTCTCTTTCTGAACTTGGCTTTGCTATCTGCCTCTACTACCTCTTGTGACAATGAATTCCACAAGTTAACTATGTGTTGCATACAAAAGTACTTTCTCTTTCTAGTTTTAAACCTGTCACTTCCTAATTTCAGTGGGTGCTCCCTAGTTCTGGTATTCCAGGACTTGGTGAACAACAGTTCCCTGTTCACCTGGTCCACACCCTTGATGATTTCATAGGCCTCTATCATATCCCCCACCTCAGTCTCCTCCTTTCCAAACCGAAGACATTTTAGTCTTTCCTGGCATGGCAAATGCCCCAGGCCCCTGATCAGTTTTGTTGGTCTTCTCTGTACCTTTTCTAATTCTACTACATCCTTTTTAATATATGGACACCAGAACTGCAAACAGTATTCAACATGTGGGTACATCCGTGCAATGGGGATAATTATACTCATCTTTATAAGTAATTTTCACGGCAAGCACTGTACAAAAGCAAGGTGTTATTATTACATTACCTAAGAAGGATAGAGTTTCATTGTGTTGAGAACCTAGGCCAGGTTATGTAGTGCCATTTTTCTGTATAAACTGTCTTTTAATTTTAAAACTTGACTCCAAACAGCTTTTGGCAATATATTTCCACAAATCCAGAAAAAGCTTTTTTAACAGTTTCTGGTATCCATCCAGATAGCACAATACACACTGAAGCACTCATGGTTAAATGCCAGTGCAAACACAATATGCTGGAGATACCCATTTACAGCTCAGTTATACTTGCAGTAGCAAAGTACTGTGAATAACCTATGTAACAGGTAAGTGAATTAGTAGCATTACAATGGATTTATTATAAAGTTTGGAATACTTTGTTTGAATGTGACACAAGAACAACCTGAGAATATTTTATAACCTCACAAACTGCTAAGTATTTTACTTTAAAGAAAAAAAAGGTATTTTACATATATTACAGATGTAAGTTAAACACACCAAATCATTCTGTATTCCTTTCATAACTCAATGTGAAGTGATTGTTTTCTTCCCCCAAATCATTTGAACATGTTTTATTTCTAGGGCCTTTCACTCAGTAAAGAGTGCATAGCCAAATTATTCCAGTGTTCAAAATATACGAGGGCAATGCTGTGATTAATAAGCTCTGAAGAAGAATTTATATTGGATATTTGTGCCTTGGATTGTTTCCATCTCCCCTAGCACCACCAGAGGGGGCAAATGGGCTGTGACTATCGGCTCCTCTGGCCCCAATATCTGACAGAGCAACAGGCCGTAAATCCTCAAGGCTTTTCATGTTCTTAAACAATCACATTTTTTGCTCATCTTGTTCTTATGGTTGGCCCAGAAAGCCTGATTTGATTTTATATACGGCAGCTGCAGCTCTGTTTATTGCCTGATGAGATTCAGCTAATGTTTTAACTTCACATGTTTTTGTGCTGCTTGTATTGTTTACTAATAAATATTTTGCTGGCTCATTAAAAAACATAATCAGATAACTCTTAGTAAGGCTGATTTTCACCTGCCTTAATTAGCAACATTTATATATACAAAAATCATGAGTAAATTTATTTCAGTGCCCCCTATGGCTGTGTCCAGACCAGCGAGCACGTGCCTGTTGCAGCATCTCAAAGCAGTGTGAAATGCCACAGGAGGCATGCCACGAATGAAACAATATTCCCTCTAAATTTGATACTGGAAAATCCGGTATCAAAAGAAAACACTCTGGAAAAAAGTGATGCAGAGCACATTCCTTTAGTGTCCCTGGAGGCAAACAGGCTGTGTCTTCCAAGGAGATGCTCCAGCACCGAGTCAGAGTGCCTCTATGCATGCTGCATGCCACTGCTGCTGCAACATGTTGCCACAGCATGCTGGGGAAAATAGAAGTGGGGCAAGGCTGGCAGCAGTGGCTGGGACACAGGCTCTGTCCCCAGTAAGCAAGGACATGGGGGAGGGGACTGGAGGGGGGGTTGTTGGGGGTTTGAGGCGGGGCTGCCACCTGCCCACCCCTCTGCAGCACAGTTCCTGGTGCTAGCAGCAGCCAGCCGGGCTGTCAGGGCAGTCATTTCCCACTGGAGGCACAGGCCCGCAGTGGCACCTGAGACCCAGGGACTGCAAATGGCAAATGGAACAGGCCTGGCCCACTTGCATGTGCCTTCGCACAGGACTGGGATGGCTCCTGCCACCACCCGGGGCTTCGGGCACTGCAAGCAGGAGCCACGTGCTTGTGAGCCAGGCCAGCTCTATTTGCCAGCCCAGCCCCTGGGTCTCAGGTAGCACTGTGTTACTGCAGGGCTGTGCCTGCGGTGGACCATGAATATCTCAATGGCCCAGCTGGCTGGTGCTGCCAGTGCCAGGGGCTGTGCACCACAGGTGATGGGGGGGTGGTGGCCCCCCCCATACCACCCCATAGCCACCCCCTACACACCCACCCACAAACCCATATTCCTCCCATACACCCCCACAATCCCTCCCACACATCCCCCTACACCCCTTACTACCCCCCCTCCTGAAAACCCAACATCCCCCCCACATCTCACACTCTCTGTGCCCAGCTGCCAGACAGGATGGTACCTGCTGGCAGGAGCTGTGGCTGCAGGGGCAGCTGTCCCCAGATCCTGGGTAGTGAAGGGGGCAGGGGGAGTTCTGATTTTTCTATGATAAAAAAACCAAAAGCAAGCACCAAAACATATAGATATTGAGAATTTATTTTATTATGATGATAGAGGCACAGGTAGGCTTCCAAAATGTTTTAAAATTGTAAATATATCAATAAAACATGGCCTGACTGATCTCTCTCTCTATATATATATATAGAGTTGTGTTGCATTTTAATTGTGGAAGAACACAGATTTTGGGGGATTTAATGAGTGAATTTGGGATTTTTTATTAGAGAATTTGCTATTTTTAAAGAGAGAACACCAGAATTCCTACTACTGAGGCAAATGGCAGGACCCTGGCAGAGAAACCTGCTCAGGGCTGGAACCGGTGACCCAGCTGAAGGGCAGATCAGGTGGCCATTTGGGGTCAGAAGGACATGCTTTGACAATTCAAAGCAGGTCACCACAATGAGCACATCTTCCGGGTGATAGCTGCCCAGATGGCAGGGAGGGGCCACACAGGGCAGCAGTGTCACACAAAGGCCAACTGTGCAGCCATGGCCCACTGGCAGCAGGCCCAGAGGTGCAAGTGGCTCTGTTGCAGTGCCTACACCAGAACTCAGGTGGCCGTGCAGTCCCCATTGAGGTCTGGCATGTTTGCAGACATGGGGCTGAAGGTCCAAGGGGCTGTATGCTGTCGCAGGTGGCAGCAGGTCACAACCAGGCACAGCCCCCGCTGCCAGACTGCTGCAGTGGGTAAAGGGAGCAGAGGCCACTCTAGGTCAGGGCTGCTGCAGCAGTCTAGCCAGCACAGGGGGTTAGTGTTCCCAGATACCAATTGGCCAGGCCTCAGAAGCTCCTGAGGGCAAGTAGCTTTGAGCTGCTGACTAGGTCAGCTTTTTATACTGTTGGGGCCAGCAGAGGTGCTCATCCTGGCCTCCAGCTTCCTCTGGCTGCAGATCTGGGAGAAGCTGGGCAGGGTCAGTTTGCCCCAAGTGGCACAATTGCCCCACACCAAAGTGCGTGTTCAGGTACATGTGCTGAGACACAAATCTCTAGCACAAATTTGGGCCACTGCTATTTGAGCTGCTGCAAGCACACATGTCTACATGTATAGAATCAGCCTATGGAACCAGGAAACCTTTTGATTATGGAAGGACCATTTTTTAAAATTATGAAACATATAAAAACAATGGCCAACCCTACCAGCTCATGAAAGTTTGTGTGCTCCTTGCACACTGAGTCATAGTTTCATAGTAGGTAGGGTCAGAAGGGACCTGAGCAGATCATCAAGTCCAACTCCCTGCCATGGCAGGAAAGAGTACAAGGTGTTCATCCAGCCTCCTTTTAAAGACCCCCAGGGTAGGAGACAGCACCACTTCTCTTGGAAGTTGATTCTAGATCCTAGCCGCCTTGACAGTGAAGTAGCACCACCTGATGTCTAGTCTGAATCTACCCTCTGCCAGCTTGTGACCATTATTTCTAGTCACTCCTGGTGGTGCTCGGGGGAACAGGGACTCCCCCAAAGCCTGCTGGTCCCCTCTGACTAGTTTGTAAATGGCCACTAGATCCCCCCTCAGCTTTCTGTTGTGGAGGCTGAACAGGTTCAGGTCCCATAGCCTCTCCTCATAGGGCCTGCCCTGCTGACACCCTGATTATGCGAGTGGCCCTCCTCTGGACCCTCTCCATGTTGTCCACACCCCTCCTGAAGTGCGGCGCCCAGAACTGGATGCAGTACTCCAACTGCGGCCTGACCAGTGTCGCATAGAGGGGGAGGATCACCTCCTTGGACCTGCTCAATATACATCTGTGGATGCATGACAAGGTACAGTTGGCCTTCCTGACCGCGTCCCCACATTGTCAGCCCATGTTCATTTTGGCATCAATAATGACTCCAAGATCCTTTTCAGCCTCTGCACTGACAAGAAGGGAGTTCCCCAGCGTGTAGGTATGCTGCTGGTTCTTCCTCCCCAGGTGCAGTACCTTGCACTTGTCAGTGTTGAAACCCATCCTGTTCTCATCCACCCACCCCTGTAACCTGTCTAGGTCTGATTGCAGCCTATTCCTCCCTTCTAGCATGCCCACTTCCCCCCACATCTTAGTGTCATCTGCAAATTTGGGTGCTTTTTACCCCCTTGTCTAAGTTGCTGATGAAGATATTGAACAGTGCAGGCCCGAGGATCGAGCCCTGCGGAACCCCACTGCCCACATCCCTCCAGGTTGAATAAGACCCATCCACCACCACCCCTCTGGGTATGGCCCTCCAGCCAGTTAGTGACCCATTTGACTGTGTAGGTGTCAATGCCACAGTCGTCCCCTAGTTTTTTAATGAGAATGGGGTGAGAGATAGTGTCAAAGGCCTTCCTAAAGTCCAGAAAGACTTTGTCCACTACCATTCCTGCATCTAAGGATTTTGTGACCTGGACGTAGACGGCCACCAGGTTGGTCTGACAGGACCTGCCTCTAATGAACCCATGTTGTTTGCCCCTAAGCATAACCTCCTCTGCTGGCCCCTCGCGGACATGCGCTATGATAATTCTCTCAAAAAGTTTACCCAGGATCGAGGTAAGACTAACTGGCCTGTAGTTTCCTGGGTCCTCCTTCCTCCCTTTTTCGAAAATGGGAACCACATGGGCTCTTTTCGAGTCCTCTCCTCATCAGGAGCTCAGAGCCCTTAAACAACCATCACTCAGTCTCTACTGAAGTAGGAGCAGAGGAGATGGAAAGAATCCAGCTTCCTTTTCCCAGTGCCTAGGTCAGTGATAAATGGAGCTGTTCAGGTCCCAGAATTGACCTCAGAATAAAAAAAGAAAACAGATCCATGGAATTATATGATAAACCCATTACAAAGGACATAAACCTGATCCTGAAATCTTTACTCAGGTCATGCTTCCAGTAAGATCAGTGGGGAATGGCCAGCCTGAATAAAGGCTGTGTGGGTAAACTCCAGTTTTTGAATTAGAAAAAATGGAGCTTTACAAACACCCGGCTCACAGAACACAGGAGTCTGGATTTAAAACATGTCTTTGTACAGGTCAATTTCCTTTTGTGTAAGAAAAATAAAAAGAACAATGAATATTGTATAGTCAAAATTCGTTTATACAGATAGAGCCAAAAAGTTATTTCCTCATCATAATGGGTATAATTGTATCAGTTCAAATAACTCACAGACATCACCGTAATACATAGAACTATTCAGGACAAGATAAATATAATCCTTTTTGGAATTACCACACTTGGCAGATATGTTAAATGACTGCATGAAAGTTTTTTAAACTGTTTCACACTGAGGCAGTGATTCCAGCTATTCATGGAGAATCTCTTCATCATGTAAGATAGTTGATCTCTAAAACCTTTTAATATGCACTGGTTTTGAGGTTCCAATCCATTTTTACTTGTATGGTTGAGATACTACTCATGGGATATGGTTTCAATATTATACCAATGATTTACAAATTGTATGAGACTCACCTAGGAGTTTTGCTTCAGTAGGAGTTCAGCGGTGATCCTTGTGTTTAGAGCTATTGTTAAAAGATTAAACATGTCATGGTTTTAAAATATCTGCAACCTGGAAATGCATGAACAACACATGCCCCCAGCAGCTGGGGGGGGGGGGGGGGGTGGGTACTGTGGCAGCAGGAGTGTGGCGGCAGCAAGGGGGGCTCCCACAGACACTACCGGCACTGTTGGCGGTGGGGCAGGGGGTGGTGGTGAGCACTGACCAGGGACCGATGACCACCCACAGACACTGACGGTAGTGTTGGCAGCATCCAGCAGGGATTGCGGGGGTGGGTAGCAGGCGGGGGGAGGGTGGCAAGCGGTGACCACCCACAGACAGTGTCAGCAGCACTTTTTTGTAGGGGGTGCACTGCCCCCGGAAATGTCTCCCTCAGAATTGCTAGTGATAGAACAGATGATGGACACAGCCTACGTTCTGTTAGATACAAGGTGCCACCAAGGGTGCAGACAGAAGTGCAGCTCCTTGCTGTAACCCAGAACACTTTGCAGGAAGTGTTCTGAATTGCAATGATCTCCAGGATCAAACAGAAGTTCACTGCTGGTTCCAGGGATGAGGGGAATCTAGCTGCTGACTGCCAGCCTGCAGCCCGTTTCCCCTAGCAATGACTCCTGTTCCCTCCTAGCTGGTCCCTGTTGTCAGAATGGGAAGGGGCAAAGGGAGCAGAGGGAGCTCAATCTAGGGGTTCCCCAGTCAGGACTGGAGAGTGGGATGGGTGAATTGGAGCCGCTCCACCCTGTGGGGGGGAGGCAATATACCTACTCCACCCTCCAGCAGGGACTGAAAAAACCCCAGACAGAACTCCCTCTGCTCCCATTCCCCACTACCTTGTTGGAAACAGCTTGGAGACTGGCAGGCAGGCAGACAAAAGTTACAGAAGGCAATGGGGGTTCAGATTTTCACCCATTTTTTAAGCAGTCTGCAGCCATGCACTTGTCTTTGGTTATGCCTATAGACTACTTTCTATGGCCAGATAGAGCAAAAATTGTTACTTCTGTCTGTGCCCCAAATTTCTTTTCCCATGGTATTGATTGCACAGATACAAGTCAAAGCCAGCCTTAGGATAAATAGTAAATGGCAAATGGCATCCTAGGTGAACATGCATTTCCACACCCCCTCCCCTGTATGCCCCCCCTCTTCCACGCTACCTCCTGACCCGGTGAAGATCAGCAACCCTGAGTAGAAGGTGCTGGCAGTGGTGCCCAGGCAGAATGGCTCTGCCCTCAGCTGGAGCCCAGTCAGAAGCACTCGAGGCCCATGGCAGTGGCAGTGAGTGCATAAAGGAACAGGAGACAGCTGGAGAGCATTGCACAGGCTCTACAGATGCCCCACTTCATCCTCCAGAGTTCTGCTGCCCCCACCAGCCACCTTCTGCAGGCCTTGCCATGATTACCACCACCACCCACCACCACCAGCCTGTTCTCATCCTCTCATGTCCTATTCTGTGGCTCTTCCTAGTGAGGCAGTCACCACACGCTGCCTGGACATGATGGCGAGGACAGTGGGTACTCTCAGGGATTGCCACAGTGAGCTGGGCCAGGTTTGTTGCCACAGAGCACATGCTCCCTGTGTCCCCTTCCACCACCACCTCCTTTCCACTGCCCACCCACACATTCTTATTGCGGCAGCTGGAAGGTGATTAATTATTAATGGCAGCTGCCTGGCTCTTGGTGGAGGCAGAGGGGTAAGAGGAAGCTGCCCAGCTTCAGAGAGAGGGAGGTTCACAGCCTGTGGAGACAGGAGAGAAGGAGCCAGGGAGGAGGGTGGCCTCTCTCCACTTCTCCATCTGGTGCCTCCTCACAAGGGATACGTGGCTGACTCAGCAGCAGCCAGGGTAGGCCACACAGGCTCCCTGGGGAAAGGTGTGGCTGTGTGTGCGTGTGTGTGGTGCCCACTCCTCCCTCACCATGGTGCCCTGGGCAGTTGCCCACCCCTAAGCCCAGCTCTGATACTAGTGACATTCTTTGTAAATAAGCCATCAAAAATGACTGGAAAACTTGACAGATTGATTCTCCCAAATCCACTTAAGTCAATAGAAAGACTATTTAACTTCAATTGGGTTTGGAGCAGACCCAAAACTGGTGGTGATTTGAGGCACTGACCAGATAGAAACCAGTGGGAGAGTGGTTCCAGAGTTCCATGGTGTCTTGAGGGGGAATGCAACCAGGTCTGCAAATGCTCCAACTGTTATTGCATTTACGAGAGGGGAGATGATCCAAAGAGAGAGCTATGGGCAGAAAAGGAAAGAGAGAAAATAATTAAAAGGGAACAAGAAAGACTGAACAAAAAGGGGTTGAAAGAGTAGCTGGGCAAAAGAATCAAAACTAAAGAAAAGGGAAAAACACATCAATACTTTTAGGTTAGAGAACTGTATTTCATCCATTTGCGTTCCAATGTTTTCTAGTATTACTCTGGCAGACATCCAACAGCCCTGTGGGTCTGGGGGACTGCAAAAACAGAATGACATTGTTGTCAGGATTTCAGTCTTATCAATATATATTTTCCTGTTGGTTATGTAACTTGGTTAATGGATCATGTATTTTAAAAATGACACGCTGCAGAACCAGGTAAAATTTCCTCCCTGAATTTCAAATATTGATTTGGTATGAAATATGGCTTCATTTTTGTTGTTGTTTAAATTAGAGATCTCAAAGAGGGGAGCTAAACAGGAAGGTGATGGGTCCAATTTGCTAGATGTCAACCTGCATATAATAATCTGCCTGGCAACTGACTCCCCAGCCCAGCCCCTGGCTTCTTTACTTTTCATTCCATCCAGGAAGAGCACACACCAACTGCTGAAACTTCCTTAGCCTGATGAAGGGTTTTTGAACCCGAAAGCTTGCTTAATAACTATTCTCCAACTATTTGGGTTGGTCTAATAAAAGATATCAAATTCACCGAAGGAACCTTGTCAACCTGCATATAGACATGCTGCTTTTCAGGCAGGCTGGTAGAGGTTGGGGTGGCCTGGGTTCTAAGGCACAAGGTGGATAGCTCAGCGATTACAAGTTGAAGGCTACAGTAAAAGTGTTCATGGTATAAACATGTCAGATTCCAATGAACCTGCAAATTCTGCTAGATACCTTGTCACTAAACATGAGAAGGAAAGGAAGATAGGTTGATAGCTGGGAAGAATGTTATCCTTGGCTACCTCTACAGCACATTCCAAACTGCAAATAATACTGGAGATGTTAATGTTGTTGCTTGTCTAGGTATATTTATGTGAATATAATATTGGTGGCCACATGCTCTGGATACAGCAGTTTTTTTTATTTAACAATTTGGTATTGTTGTTTTGCTATTAACCCTATGAAGTGCTTTACTGTGTTCCCTCTATGGGCAATTCTGATACATCTCTGAAGTGATTATTACTGACTCGGGGCCAGATCCAGAAAAAAAAGGCTTAGGTGCAGAAATTGCAACTTGAGAAGAACTTAGGTACCTAAATCCAGGCAGGAGACTGACAGCAAACTATACCTAATTGCTTAGGTGCCTGGGAAGTTATAGGCATCTTAGTTTTCATCTACGCTAATTACAGACAGTCAAAAAGCCCAAGGCTGAATTGAGTTAATCTCCACAGGTTAGTCTAAACTGCATAGATTGAGCTGATAAGCAAGTGAACAGATATTCACTTTTGATTCTGGAAATGCAGCCTCATGCTTGCAGTGGCTCAAGCCAGAAGGTACGGTGTGCTAGAGCCCCTTCTCGACTGGAGCAGACAGCTTGGGCCAAGGCTAGCTCACCCTTCCTACCTGGGGGAGAGGGATGTGCTAGGGAGGTGCAAAGCATCCTGGGATGCTGGGAGACTGTGAGTAAACTTGAATCTGCGGGGGATCTGGGACAGAAGTTCAATAAACTGATTTAACTTAAATCAGTTAAGTCCACATCCATCTAAGTTTATCTTATGCTGGTTTCAGCCATTTTGAAAGTGATTTATGTGCTCTACACTTCTGTTGTGTTACAGATTTGAACTGGTTTTCGATCACTTAGGGTGCATCCCTAAGTGATCGAAAACCATGCCTCGAAAACCATCCCTCATGCTAGCTGCCCCACTGGTGCATTGGGTCTCACTGCTAGCTGCCCCACCAGCAGTTTGGGGCAGGGGGCTTGCTCCTCTCCTGCAGCTCTAGCCCAGAGCCAAGAAGTGAGAGACTAAGGATTTGATAGCCTCCTTCAGCTGAGGGCACTTGAGGCTACATCTTCTATTTCCCAGGAGTTTCCCTAAACATCAGATTTTATGCAAGAGTAGGATGGGGTCATTCTTGCCCTCCTGATGAAGGTCTTATATCAACAGAGGATTAATGGAGCTGAGGTCTACTGCATTACACACCTAACACACCCTAGTCCACCATTAACATGCCTCTTTCCTCCCCAGGGTGGGATCATGTTCTCTTCAGATTTAGACTTATGGAGAATTTCTCAATACAAACTGGCTATTAAAGATAGAATTTGGGTTTATTTGGCACTATGTTGCTTTAGTTGGATCACGGATACACAGTCAATGCTTTCCTTCTCTCTTTTGTCTCTTCATCTTTATTCACTATACCCTTGTAAGTTCAAAAAGCAAACAACTTTTGGAATATATTTGCAAGAAACAAACGTCATTAAAATCTGTTTGACACTAAAAGCATAAAAATCAATCACCATTTAATTATTCTCCAGATGATCAATATTAGTTT
Source organism: Alligator sinensis (assembly GCF_000455745.1). Taxonomy (NCBI): domain Eukaryota; kingdom Metazoa; phylum Chordata; order Crocodylia; family Alligatoridae; genus Alligator; species Alligator sinensis. The sequence goes on from NW_005842218.1 coordinate 458,987, forward strand.
GGGCAGGCAGATTCAAATCTGTCTTAGTAGAAGTGCTTTTGGTCTACTTTTCATATAATGACTATTCATAAACTTTTTGGAATACAAAAAACTTAAATATGACATCTTGATACTTTATATAACATCTAAAACAAGAAGGAGAGTTCTGCACTGAGATTAAGAATCTTCTTCCTGTTTATCAGTGCTATAACCAGTGGGATTGTTGCCTTGGACATCTTGGGAAATGCCCCATAAAATAAAATGTTACGAGATTACTGATAAAGTATGAGAACCCTGGGCTCCTCCAGCCTCGGAAAAGGAGTGCTATGCTCTCTGGGTCAATGAATTTGCCTTAGTTTACACCTGGCCTGAATATACTCCTTTGTCTGTAACTGAAGATTTTTCTTCTGATCTGAATTGCATATCAGATCAGAAATTTCAGGGGACTCTTCCAGACACAAGATATCAGATGAAGGGCAGTCTAACAGATTTAGAAAAAATCTTTAAGAACAACAATAGTATTCTTAGCAATCCCCAGAACTTCTGGTAAATAATTGTTAAGGGGTAGTTTTATGTATACCTGGGAATTGAAAAATTCTACATCTGAGGGGTATTTTTTAAATCATTTTTATCTTCTTTGCAGGAGTATCATATTGATTCTAATGCTTTGACTACAAATTCCTATATTTCTCAATTATTCCCAGGACTAGGAAGCTCTTTTTCAAGTCTAATTAATTACACCTCAGTCATCACACAAAACTCTGTATCCTGACTGATTGATTATTCTCTCATGTGGAAAATTCATGGAAGAAGATTCTGAGAAGTTTTCAGCTGTGATCACTTTATCAGTGGGGCTTTTAGGGAAACAGGCCATAGGATTTCTTCTCTTACCTGGCAATTCTGGCAGCTATAGCAAGTCATATTCTGGTTCTTGGCAGAATATAGCCCAATGAAGATTGTCAGGATCTATAGGCTAAAGATAATGCAGCATCAAGACAATTATATTACATGTATCATAATATTCCTTTGCTGTTTTTATCCCACCATTTCCCCATCTAGTTCATCATTTCAGCCATAAGCCACTGATCACCAGTCACCTCAGCAGTGTAGTCTATTCATTATAACCAAAAAAAAAAAATAAACCAGCAAACTGTGTCTAGAGATAGAGGAAGAATAGGACCTATAACCATTGCTATGAAAAATCAACCCAGAGAGAAAAAAGAATAGAATATCTGTTCTGCAAGCAGCCATCTTTTTTCCCTTCCCCATCTTTTAATTGAAAGGGGGTTCTAGAGTTGCCTAGAGTTAAACCCTATAAGTGCCCAATATAGGGTTTACATCCATGGCCTATTTTGAATTTACTTCCAAAATGCACCATTAAATGCAAAACATTCTCAGGGAAACCTTTCCAGACCTTCCTTTTATTGCCTTTTAATTCCTGTGTGCACAAACGCATAGATAATGATAGAGAACCATTCCCTGCATCCCACTGGTTCTGAAACACTTCCCTTGTGTCTGACTCTATTACAGACTGTAGGAATATTATTTAGCTTGCCTATGTGATAATGTGCTAACATTCTCTTTCATTCTTTATTTCTTATATGGTAAAATGATTAAAAGTGTTTTTACCCATAATACCTCATAGTATGTTCTACTTTAAACTAATGTGTTCATTTCTAAATTCTAACTAACTCACTAGTACACTCACTGAAGAATTTAAGACTGCAAGGCATTTTTTCAACCTTGACAGACACTGAGCAGTAGGATTTTGGTAACTGTTCATGTATAACTGATGTAAAAGCTTTACTTTTAAGTATCTAGAGGAGATATATGTCTGTTAGGGGTGTGAAAAGCTTTGGTCACTGATTCAATTGAGAGAAAATTTGGCCCGATTCTGCAGCCAAATCATCAAATCCGAATCGAATCAGGAGACCCATTAAAAGCTCCGAATCAATTTGAAGCATCTGAATTGATTCAGAAAAAAACTGGTGATTTGGAAGGCAGCCTTGTGGGGAAACAGAAATTGAGAAGGGGTGGCGGGAGGAAAGACTGCTCTGATATTGACAGCTGTAGCTGGCCAGTGACTGTGATCTTTCCGAGTTCCCTTCCAATCACAGTGCTCTGGGGGAGGGACATAGAAACAGCATATAATGCTCTGTGTGAAGCCTCTCTCTCCCTTTTGTCAGCTGTCTGTCTGGAAGCAACAGCATGTCAAAGGTACTGGCTTCCTAGTCAGTTTCTTGCTAGTCTCTCTTCTTGGAAAGGATTGGATACCTCTTAGTAATTACCCTTGTCTAGAATCCCTCTACTTATCCTATCTGATGCATTCCTTTCAACTTATTCTTCCTCCCAAATCCTCTTATTTGTTCTTGTTACTTTTTCCCCCACACTTTTTAAAAAGAAAGCTATGTTTTCCCTGACAGTTTGTCATCCATCACTGTGCAGAAAGGCACATATATTACATACACACACACACACACACACACACACACACACACACACACACACACACACTTTCCAGCACAGCAAACATTATGAAGCACGCTGGAAAATCAGGTGCCAGGTCTTCTGGCAGGGGAAGGAGAGGGGCTAGAGGGGGTAGGGGGAGAGCTGCAAGTCTCCCCCACAAAAAAATCATAGATGCACCCTCTTTCCTGGCAGTGATGTCTTCTCCTGCTAGTGGGAGCAAGGAGGTAGGAGCAGTACCTGTCCCTGCACCACCTCCACTAACACCAGAAATAGTCACCTGCACCAGCATGACAGTCTCCTCCATCCCAATTTCAGTTCCCAGCATGAGCCTCCCAGTGTCAGAGGAGGAGCTGGATCTAGAAGCAGAGGAGCTGAGTGCCATTGCTGAGAAAGTTCTAATGAGGAAGGGGGAATCTGAGTTTGTGCTCCATACCCCTCAAAGTTCCCTTACAGCAGGGGTGGGTAAAATACGGCCTATGGGCCAGATCCAGCCCACAAGACCATTCTATCCAGCCTGCAGGGCCCCTTAAAAATTTATAAAATTAAAATTCATCTGCCCTTGGTTAGTGTAAAAAATGACAGGAACCAAGGGCAGTAGGACCCAGGGGAAGCTCAATGGTCTCCCACAACAGCAGGGCCTGCTCACCCCCC
>NW_005842218.1:462095-472674 GCF_000455745.1 Alligator sinensis
CGTTGGTGGTGTGGGGGGGGGGTGGGGGGGGGGGGGGGGGGGGGGGGGACCCTGGGTAGGGAAGGAGCCTGGGAAAAAGTGGCCCAAGGAAAAGCTGAGAATGGGGGTGGGGAAAAAAAGAGGCCCCTCACCCACTCCCTGGCCAGCACCCCACACTGCAGCTGCTCACAGCCCGCATGGGGCTCTCTGCGTGGCCTGCGATTGGCTGCAGCAGGGAGCACCAGCCATGGGATGGGGGAAGGGCCGTTTTCTCTGCCCCTGCACTCAGCTTTTCCCTAGGCTCCTTCCTGGTGCAGGGAAAAGCAGCCCCCTCGCCCACCCCATGGCCAGCGCTTCCTGCTGCAGCCACTCGCAGCCCACGTGGGGCTGCCTTTGCCTGCTCCAGACAGCCCCGCATGGGCTGTGAGTGCCTGCAGCAGGGAACACAAGACCTGGGGCGAGTGAGGGGCCGGTTTTCCCCACACTCAGCACCAGCTTCTTCCCTGCCAGTGAGCAGGGGGTTGGGGCTGTGCCTGCCCCTTGCCTGTATGGCTGGGGGGCACTGGGAGTGAGTGGGCAGGAAGCCATCGGGAACTCTGGGTCCAATGGTGCACCACTGTGGCAGGATCTGGCCATGGTTTCCCAGGAACAACTGTCCTGTTCACTGACCAGCATTCCAAGTGAGAGGGTGTACAGCATTGCTGGTGATGTTGTGACACCCCACCATACCTCCCTAGATCCTGGTTGGTGGAGCAGCTGATGTTCCTGAAGGTGAACCTTCCACTGCTGGGGTTCCCTAGGCTCCATGTGCAGACAGATTGAGTGCCACTGTCCTCACTCTGCACCTATTTGGCTTTTAAATTTTCTTTGACAACCATTTAATGCCCTACTCTCAGAGCTGGAGGTAGCAGTTTTTCACCAGCCAGCAGGGAAAGAACATCTCTCTGCTGAGCTCCCCTGCCAGGATGAACTTGGAGGTATGGGCTGGGACTATAGAGAAGGAGGAGGCCCCAGGTCCTGGGCATGACCTAAAACTGCACTGTCTCAGGGTTGGGAGGCCTGATGGGACTGCTGTTGGCACAGCAGCCCTAGGAAATGCCAGGACCGCGAACCTTCCTGGTGAAAAGCGGGTAGGGGGTGCCTGAAACCCTCCAGCCACTGCACACATGCACAGTCCTGGCTAGGGAAAACCCAGACATGTAAGATCTTTGAGAGACCTGAGGCTTACTGGTTGCAGTGGGGTTGTGAGGCTCCAAGTGAGCTTAGCTGCCTGGGATGCCATCTGCGAGGCATGGGCTGCAGTGTGGGGGAGGTATGGAGCTGCAGAATGTATGTCACCCCTAGATATCAGGGGCCTAAATGGTCAGCCACCCACCTGTGTAACATCTGAATCAGTTTTCCATCAAGGCATGGCAGGTGAAGGAGGGGTGGGTGGTTGGCCCAGAAACAGGTGGGCGGGCTGAGATCTGACTGGCACCAGGAAGGCCCCCTGTTACAGGCTACCATCTCTGTTGTTTTCATCCTGCTCTGCCTACACAAACACACAAGTGACATGAGTTTTGCTTTCAACAGTTTGAGGTGCAGTTTCACAGAAACCCCTGCACTTATCTCCTTGAAACTTGAAAGGCTTTATGTCCTTAGAAGGGGCTACCATTCCTTCTGTTTTCATCCATTTCTGCAAAAAATGACAAGGTTATAGGTATTTTAGTGATTCCCCATTATAGTTTATGGCTGAATCACTGAATCACACTGAATCAGCGCCAAATTTTTCGAATCCAATTCAGCTGAATTGATTTGGGATACTGATCCAATCACTGAATCAAATCACTGTCCCTGGAATTGGCCAAATCTGAATCCAAATCAAATACTGGCTGCTTCTCACAGATCTAATGCCTGCCTGTTTCAGTTTGGTAGACCTGAAATCATTCCATCTCTTGGATCTGCTCAAGCTAGCAGACTTATCATTAAGATAACAGTTCATATTAACTCCTTGGATCTAACCTTTGGGATTTCCAAATGATGAGCAATAATGCAGTGACATTTGCATGAATGTTGGGAAATCCATGTAGCTTGTTTTAAAAGGTACATAGACACATTTCAAAACCATTCTTCCCAGGGTACTTACAATACCTCTACACTTTAACAAATTTTGTCTCTCTCTAAAATAGCCCATGTTTAAATACAGCCTGTTTTAGAGCTACATAATCTGTGTGTATTCATGTAGAGAATAACAATTTTTCTTCTTTATGAAAACTGTTTTTATCATTTTATTGTTCATGAAAATTACATTGTGCAAAAAGACTTTATTATCCCTTGTTTTACTAACAGGCCAATAGATATGAGAGGTCTAGGTTCTTGGGCTTAAGATATATCAACTTTGCCTGTTGTGCCCCTTAGTTCACCAGTAACAGAAAATGATCTCATTAGTCTTGGTGTTTTTCACATGGATTTCCCAAAACATTTTTCTGAGAGAAAAGTGAAGGCACAATGGGTTTTCTGTGAACAGTTTCTGTGTTGTTTAAAGTATATTTTACACAGTGTGTGAAGGAATCAAACAGAGGACTCAGTCACAAGTGATGCATTGTTATGAGTTTTTTATTCTTTGAGCTATCACAGATAAAAAGTAAACCATAAGCAGATTAAGGATTTAGTTTATAGACTGCTTTGTTAAAATCTCACTATACAATGTGCAGGGAGATATGGGTTCCATATTTTTAGCATAGACTATTCACTGAGTTCACAATGTGCAATTAATTAATTAATTAATTGATTATATAACCATTCCAAAAGATGCCTCTCCTTTTTACTACTTTTTCCTCCTCCCATACCCTAATTCCTGTAATGTATTTTAAAGAATTCTCACAGGAAAAATTGTATTAGCAGGTGTGGAATGATTGCTTTATGCTGAGAGTATCACAAGCATCATCAGTTGGCTCAAAACTGAGAAAACAGTAACTATACTTAGATTTGTCAAAAATTAAATGCATATTTTTGGAAATCAGATTCTTGCTAAAGTGTAGCTACTTTAATTGATATAATTATGCACACACAAGCACCCTCACTTGTAGTATATTGTAATTTGCTGGCATAGTGATTACACTCTCAAGTATTTTGTTGAATACTTCTTGGACCGCGCATTTTCTAATGCTAACGAGAACTTTATTCCCAAACATGAATGAAAAGGTATTGGGAACAACAAGTTTTAGGAAAGCTTTTGAAATGGTCTTTGGCCACACAGACACAATTTGGAATCCTTGATAAAATTACGAGGATGTGTATCAACTGTGTATTTGTGGCTGAAAAGATGGAATACAAATAGGGATTGACGTCTCTGTTCCATTTGACATCAGTGGGAGTAAGCAGGGAGTATACTTTGATATGGCCAAAGAAAAAGTGATTAGATCATAATGAAATTCTCAGAACTTGAGCCAACTTCTTGGATGTTATGGGTTGCTGACCTGGCAATTGCAGGAGAAATGAAAGATACACTGCAAAGAATGGCTGGAAAATTGAAGTGGCATGAAGCATAAGGCTTAAAATCAACCAAGATAAAGTCAAATACAGTTATAAGACAATGACATCCTGAGCAAACCTACCTAGCAATTGACAATTATGCTTGTTAACTTTTCTCTGTAGTGGAACAATTCCAAAAAACTACTTTGAGAAAGTCCAAACTGCAGATATACCAAACCCTTATGAGCCCTATTATTTTACATGAATGTGACACCTCCATACTTCTTAACAAGAAAGGCAGATATATTGAGGCAAATTTTGGCACAGGAAGGGTGAATAATATGAGGAGGAGAAGAAATGGATATAACAGTATCAGGACTATGAAGGACCAAGTATAGTAAATATAGTAAAATCATCATGACTTCAGAGGGCAACACATGTAACCAGGATAGCAGAAGAGAGATTAGCTAAGTGTCTCCTGGGAGCACGACCCAAGTGTTCACATGTAGTTTAAGGCACCACAGATTGCAGCAGCACACATACACCCATTTGCCGTGCTGCTAATTTGAAGCATGGAAGGTTTTTTTTGACACTAGGAGATCCCAGTTGTCAAAAAACACCACAACTGAAAAAAGTGGCACGGCGCAGGTGGCAGCAGTGTAGGCCACCAAAAAGGGAGCCTGGCCAGCCAGAGCCATACTCTGGTTTCTGGCCAGGCTTTGAGTGACTGACATAGGACTGCTGCTGCCCCAGGAGACCCCTACAGCCCCAGGTAAGGACACTGGGGCCAGCATAGGTGCTGGCCCCAGCCTCCCCTACCCTACCCAGGGCACTTTGCCACGCACAGGAGCATGCATACAGGGGCATGCCCAGGGACAAATAGCAGTGACACAAATATATGCTGCTGCTATTTAGCCCATGGGAAATGCACACCCCTGTACATGTTCCCTTGTTGGGATGCACCCTAGAAGACCACTCTTATGGAATTTAGGCTTATGGATGGCCAAGGAGAAGGCAAAATACTGCAGAGGATCTGAGAGCTCTGAACATGAATTAACAGCTACAATAAAAAATTGTCTTTGACAGAAAGGTGGAGGCAAATTGTGAGAGCCACCAAAGATGGGCATGTTCTATAGAAACAAGGAGTAAGCAGGTAGATAAGTAATACATTGAGCATATGCTTCAGTACTCACTGGGTAGACACCATGGTAATGAGATGTTTTTGTATCTGACCTCAGATGTCAGAGATGTCTTGTTCCTAAATTTCATTTGACATATATGCATATGTGTGTCTATCTTATATGTCAGTCCCAGTATGAAAATTGAATATGGTATGTTTGGGTACATGACTACAGATGGCACTTCTGAAGGAGGTCTGGATGATGACTTGTGATTTGAAATCCTACCCTTTCTGGTGTGAAATGGCTAAAAGGGAGGCATCAGAAATCATAGAAAAGAAGGGCAGGAAGAGACTGTTGGGAATCATATAGTCCAACCCCCTGCTCAAAGCAGGATCGTCTATATCCAAGCCATCCCATAAAAGTCCTTATCTAACCTATTCCTAAAACCGCACAACCAACCCTATCAAAAAATTATAAGGCATATTGCCAAAGACACCAGAAACATTCTAATGTGCCACAGGTAAAGCAGAGGGACAAAATTAAATTATGATAGGGCACCTACAGCTTGGCTTGCTCAACACTTTCTTTTTTTTAGAAAGCAGTGGAAGTTTAAATTTAAAATTCTTGTGTTTTTGCTGCATTTGCTTTTTCCAACTGTGTATGCTTCTTTGGATAAGTTTTCCTTTATCCACAGCCCCTCTACAAGAGCTGTCATGAGAAATGTGTCATTCATGCACAGAAAATGATCTTCCTCAAATCTGGAAAGCTGCTGTGCCCAAACTGTCAGCTGTGCCCAAATCATAACAGCAGAATTGAAGAAGCAGCTTACAATCATATACAAGAAAAACAGTTTTTCCATAAACTTCTGTTAACAGTTGATGATCTGTTAAGCTCTTCATGCCAGGCTCAGAAAGACTCCTATGTGACGAAGAATAATCCCTCTACATCTGTGTTTACCATTTACACTGCCATGTTTGAGTATCCCTCACAGATTGATGAATTTATCCTTACACACTCCCTTTAGGGTAGGCAATCTTAAGGCACATTGCAAGAAGTGTATATGTGCAGGGGCATGCGTTTCCCATGCAAAAAATAGCAGCGACACATATTTATGCCACTGCTACTTGTCCCCAGGCACAGCCCATGTATGTTCCTGTATGTGACAAATTGATGTGATTGGGTAGGGGAGGCTGGGCTCAACACTTGTGCTGGCACCAGCAGTCTTACCTGGCATCTTTGGGGCCTCCTGGGGCAGCAGCAGCACTGAGCCAGCCACTTGGAGTCTGGCCAGCAGGCAGAGCATGGCTCTGGCTGGCCTGGCTCCCTTTTTGGTGGCACACGCTGCTGCTGTGTGCGCCATGGCACTTCTTTGATGGCAGTTTTTTTGTATCATGCCACTTTTTTAGCACCATAGCAAATCGGTGCATGTAGACTGCATGCAGTTTGTGGCACCTCAAATGGGTTAGAGGTGCCACAAACCGCATGCACGCACTTGTCAGGACATGCCTTTAAAGTGGAGGAAAAGAAGCACCTTGAGATGATGTGATTTACCTAAGGTCACACAGAAAGTCTACAACTGAGTTTGGAAAGAATAAGAGCTCCTAAATTCCAATGCATTCTCAAATTTTCCAAGATCAGTTTTCTTCCTTAAGACATTTCCCTTGATAAAATATCTAAGGGAATTAGCATAATATATCTGGATACAGTTTTAAAAAGGAAAGAAAGCTGCTTGTTGAAACATTGACTATCCATATAGCTAATTCATATCAAAAGCACAGATGGGCAAAATAAGTGCTTCCCAAATTATAAAGAAATTTGCATGGTGATCCTTTTATATGGAGCCAGAACTATGTATATTTATATTATATAGTAGTATTATGCTTTATGGAGTTGCTGTTTGTTTTGTACTGGATTTTTTGCACATATGCTCTGTGAATTTTAGAATAAACAATAATATATCAACACAAGTAAAAGTTGTCAAAATAGACAATAGGAAACTCAAATGCCATGAGACAGTAGTTTAAATTGTAAACTGTAAGGCAACTGAGTTAGCTTATATTTATCATCTGAAAAAGGCATATTGAGCACAGGAGCGGAAGATAATTGTTGCTACAGGGTCAGAAGGTCCCAGGGTCATTTAAAAGAAAATGGGGCACCCAATCTGTCAGCAAGAGAAGAATGATTCTAGTCTTTTTTGTTTGGATAAGTTCTCTTCTGTGGAGTCTCTAATTGCAGAAATGGAAACAGAGTGTCCAAAAGTTGCCCATTAGGCTTAGCAAATCTTCAGCCTGTTTTCAGTGTTTCTGATCGCTAGATGGAAACATAATAAATGAGATTATTTGGTATAAATATTATTTTGTTGTTAATTTTTCCTAGTGCTTCTGGAAACAAGATACAGTGTATTTATAGCATAACCAGGCACTCCTAAACCACTGACATTGCTTTACAGAGAAATTGCAGAGATTGGATTGCCGTACATGACTAACTTCACCTTCATTCAGGATTGTTTTAATCTAATGCTAATTACTATAATTACAGATGTAGTGCCAGAAACTAAAGTAGTTCAGCTAGAACTACAGGCATTTTAAATGAAAGAACATTATAAAATCTTTATGCTCTATTTGTATTTTAATTGGAACAGTCATATACATATTTTTATATAGATATGGTAGAAAAAAATATAGGTAGTATAATCATTTTACTTTTTATAATTGGAATATAATTTGTTCCTTAAGAACAGTTTTCAAATGCCTATGCCATTTCTATAGACTCAGAAGAGACAAATGCAGAACAAAGTCCATGTCCCAGAAATCTTATGGACTGAGGCCATGAAGCATGTCTGGACACTAAGATTACCACACTGAGAATCTTTCAATTTATTTGCAAGTGTGCTGACTAATCCTATTCAAAATAATAGGATTAATCACACAAATAATAATAATATATTTGGTATTAGTGGAGTTATGTTCTAGCCATGATGGTTCAAAAATATGGAAGAGGCAAGGATTTTTGTGCGTGGTATCTTTTATGGAGGTCTCTTGAAGAAGAATGCATTGTATACAAAAGCTTGTTTAAATCTATCCCAATTATGTAGTTGTTCCAATAAAAGATATCACCCACAAAAATATTTGTCATTCAAATTATTTGTAGTTTAGCAGCTGGAAATGATGAGTAAAATCATGTAGCCAACAAGCCTTTCATATTCCCAGAACAAGTGCTCCATCCATAGTCCACAACTTGTAGGTTTGAAACCTTGACGTAGAGTATTTGTGTGTCCTTCTGACTTGCGTATAACTGGTTGCATATGTATTTGTCCTTTCTCTATTTCCTTTAAAATGGTGATCTCTGGCATCATGGATGATCCTTCTTTTACCCTAACTGTACACAGCCAAAGTAGTCCATAGTTATACATTGCCCCTGGATAGAAATAACTCATGCCATTTAGCTCAATTTGATCAGAATTTATTATAGTTTTAATTGCCCCTTTCAGTTATGGCTCCCATTTTCCTGTAGATTCTTATTATTAATTTTATAGGGCCCACAGGCATGCTATGTGCTGTAGAGTGCAGATAAGAATGTAAGGGATGAAGTCCTGACTTCAGTGAAATCAGTGGCATAATTACCATGACTTCATTGGAACCAAGATATCACCCCACTTCCTTGTTGTAAAGATCATCATAACACAGCAAAACAAAGAATGACAAGATGAAACAGATGAGAAAAGAAGGCTGGGAATGGCATCAGTGAGCTACATATTACCCAGACAGGCCAAGAGCATATCATAAATGAACACTTTGGATTCAAGCCATTATATTTTAATAAAGAATTCTGATGACTTATTTCTTGTGGGGTTTGTTAGAGACGAAATGGTGCTTGGCATGCTAGTTCAAGGAGAAAAGTCTACAGATGCATAATGATGCAGCCGAGTAACTGCGACTCATGGGGGCAATGGTGACTTCTGGCTGCTGCTGTGCCACCAGTATGATTGTGTTGGCTGAGGGTGTTTTCTTCTTCCCCCACCCCAAATTGGCACCCTGAGCAGCTGCCCCAATCACCCTGCCTAGTATTCTATTGTTCTCAGCCTTGTTCTCTTCACTGAACTCCCGAAGCAATGACCTATGCCTGACAGCAGCATGAAATACACAAAGGCTAGGGACAGACATTGAAAAAGCATGAGCTTGAATTGATTCAATCTTTGCAGGTTAGTCTAACCTGGCTAGGTTAAATCACTTTGTAACTGCACAGACATCCCCTCTGGACTGAAAAAATGCCGGCACATGCCTATAGTGGCTCAAGCTAGTAGCTGGGCAGTGCTAGAGCATCCCTCCCTTCCCTTCTACAGGGCTGAGCTGAGTGGGGTGTGCCCAGGCCCCGGCAGGATGCTGTGCTTAAGGAGGGGTACCCCCCCAACTTGAGAACACAGCATTTGTCAGCTCTGTTAGCAGCATTTAGCACTCCATCAGAAAACAAAGCCTCATTCATTAGTTCAAGATCTTTTTAAACAGCATTTTCCAAAAGAAGGAATGCAGGGGCATTACCAGCTGAGCTGTTGATTTGCTCCAAGAAGCCCTAAGCGGACACTGTCATATATGCCTTACACAGCATAGCTAGCATACCACATGCTGGCTATGGTCTGTGCTGTGGGAGAGAGGAGGAAGGGATTTCTGCTTAAGCAGCGAGTGGCAAGACGGGTGGGAGAGGGGCATGGGGATGCCAGCAGACCCTGCTATGCCTGCAAGTCTCTGCTGGAGCTGCAGCCAGGGAGCAGAGGGGAGGGGCCAGCTCTGCTGTGGAGCAAAGAGCATGTTCTCTGGGCTGGGCAGAGCTGGGATGCTGGGGGAATCTGATTTAACTTAAGCCAGCAAAGGGGTCTCAGACAGACATTGCATAAACCAGTTTAACCCAAATCAGTTAAGTCTGATACTACATTCAACCAGGTTTATCTCAAAGTGGTTTCAGCCAATTTTCAAACTGGTTTGTGCAGACTGAATGTCTGTTCTGTTACAGGTTTAAACCAGTTTCTGATCACTTAAACTGGTTTGTGTGTAATGTCTGTCCCTAGCCAAAGAAAGGTCTACTTAACAGTTTAGCACACATCCTACTAGATTAAATAGAAAAAAAATATTTTACATACAGCTGGAATGTCAATTCAAGTTATAGGGGTACCTGTATACAAATCTAATTCTACAAAAAGATAGGGATTGCTACGAAATAGACAGGCTCACTGTAGTCTCTGAACATATATGGAAACAAGATAATAAGTAACTCTCTCTTTCACTTATACAATAATTCAGAAGTATAACATGAACTCTTTGTTAGGGTGACAGTATTTGGATCATAGGGAGCACTGGATTTGCAGCTGAATAAAAGACTACAACTTGTGGCCTAGCAAGCATCTAATCACAAGTCGGAAAGGTATGTTAAAAGTAACATTGCAAAATGCTCTGGCAAGCATTTTCCTAACAATATAGTACTGTGTTGTAAGATATATAGCTCATTGTGTAAGAAAAACAGTATGCAGACCACTGGCTATTGTTAGGAGATAAAGCAGAAGTAAGACCTTGGAGATGGTGAGGAAATCAGCAAAAGACCGCAAATGAGGGAGAGAAACAGGGGTCAGGGTCTTAGGCATGCACTCATAGCAAAAAGACATGCAAATAAGTGAAATGCATAGGTAATTCCATGCTAATGAAATAAACAGTAAACAGCTTAAGATGGGAAGGAATAAGGGTGGAACAAAGGAGGGACAAAGGTGGGGTAAATGTCAATAAGCATAAACCAAGGTGTATAAATATGGAAAGAATGAATGTTTGTGGCAGCTCCCCAGTTTGTTGGAGCTGGCCTGAAGCTGTCTCCATTTTGAATGCAGCTGTTGAAGAGCCATGTGTGCATCTATCTGTTGTCTCCCTAGTCATTAGGCATCACATTCATTTAAGATTATATTCTCAGAATATTCATAGATGCTAGGGTCAGAAGGGACCTCAATAGATCATCGAGTCCGACCCCCTGCATAGGCAGGAAAGAGT
>NW_005842218.1:473869-498170 GCF_000455745.1 Alligator sinensis
ATGTTTAAAATTTTCCCGCCAGTGGCTGTGCAATGATGTCAGCAAGTGCCTTCAGTACCCTCGGATGGAGCTATATATATCTTCACCTCCATTGTCCTTTCACTGCCATAGGGCTGTAAATTCAATTTCAGAAGTCTACAAGACAGGGAATTGTTTTATTCACCTAGGCTAGGGACAGAAGTTACACATAAATTGGTTTAAGTGATCAGAAACTGGTTTAAACCTGTAAGAGAGTAGAAGTTCAGTGCACATATACCAGTTTCAAAATGGCTCAAACTGGTTTAAGATAAACCTGGTTGAATGTAGTATCAGACTTAACTGATTTAGGTCAAACCAGCTTATGAAATGTCTGCCCCAGACCCCTTCCTGGTTCAAGTTAAATCAGAGTTCCCCAGCACGTTTTGTAGCCCTGACCTGGGTTGTCTGTCTGTTCCAGAGAGCAAGGCTGGCCCTACCCCTCCCCCAGCTGGGGTCTGGGGCAAGGAAGAAGGCTTAAACTTTCCTTCCCCTGAGTATGGAGCTGCCCTGCCCTGCTGACTTACTGCTGTCTGCAACTGTGGACTACAAATCCCAGAGGCACCTGGAAGCAAGAAGAGGAAGTGATGAGCAACCTTGCAGAATTCTGCTGCTGTGATTATGGACTTCAAATCTCAGAGACCTCAGGGGCAGCAGGAAAAAGCAACAAATGAACAGCCCATACTGGCTTCATGCCAGAGAGCTGTGCTCTCATGCCCCCTGGCTTCTGGCTTGAGCTACTGCAGGCATGTGGGTGTATTTACTGAATCAAAAGTGAGCGTCTGTTCATTTGCTTATTGGTTCAATCTTTGCAGTTTAAACTAACCTGCAAAGACTGAATCAGTTCAGCCTTGGGGTTTTTGATTGCCTGTACTTAGCCCTACAGAGCTACCAGACCATATTGCATTGGAAATAAAGAAATAATTTATCCGGGATTTTTATTTACATGTGCAATACAATCAGAAATCCTTTTGTGGAAAAAAGATGGAAAAAAAGATTAATTTCAAAAGACTGAAGGATAGTTCTCGTCTTCTTCAAAAAAGACAGCCTAATAAATTAACATAATTCCCCTTTTATACACACACACACTAACATTTCTAAATCCTGTTGCAAGAATAATTTCTATTGCAGAAACAACTCAGAGAAGATTGGTACACAGGTGTACACTATGTTGCAAGCAAAGGACAAGAATACTGGAGAAAAGTGGAAATGAATGGGCTTTAATTCAACATAAAGAATTGCGATTGCAACATAAAAATATTTTCTCCAACTTGGAGCCACATTACCAAAACTTTCTAAGTAAATCATTTCTCTGTTTCTGTGGGTCTGATGCAACAAGTAACTGTCACATGAATATTCCCTCTGATTTTCAAAGAACTGTTTGCATTATAAGGGTTGCAGGACAAGACCCAATGCCAGAAATGTAAGACTAGTTGCGGTTAAATAAATATAAATATACACACACACAGATTTTCACAGACCACTGTTTAATTTTTTACTGATTGTCACTGGAATTGCTACTTTTGTACTATTTCAACTTTTGATAAGCTGGTTGAAAAAGAGCAAAATCAAATTGTTTACATTTTAAATATTCAAAATTAAGCCTGAAATAGAAACTGGGTTTTCAGCATATCTAAATTTCATGTATATCCAGCAAGGACCCTTGAATGATCATGAGGATAAGCCATATAAATACATGCAAATATCTTGATTTGGATGGAGCCTTATTATTTGATATCATTATACAAGCACTAATAGTTTTTGGATTGCAGTTTCTATAATTTAATCAGTTATAAAATAATTCAAAATTGAAAAAAAGTATTTTCTTTAAATCTAAGGGTGCCTATACACATGATCCAGGGTGAGGGGTGGAGGGTGTTTTAATTAGAGTAGCTTTCAGGAGCCACTCCAATTAAAACACTGCAGCGTCTCATGTATACAGTGTCCTGCATTTCAAAATGGCCACAGGGGTGCTTTAAAATAAGCTCGTTCAACAAGCTTTAGTTAAAGCACCCCCATCACCATTTTGAAACACAGGATGCTGAAAATATGAGATGCTGCAGCACACCGGAGCGTTCCGATTAGAACACTTCAGCAGACGTCAGTTCCAATCAGAACACGTCAGAGCATGTGTATAGGTGCTCTAAGTTTCTAATTGTCTTATACTCACTGCAAAAAAAGCTGCATAACAATTTAACATTTCTGCTTATTAACATATCTCTTTAGTTATTAACTCTCTTTTATGTCTCGTGTAATTTGCAGTGAATCCACTCTGTGACATTGTCCCAGTATAATGTTCACCCCGTCCTGTCTTCTTGATAAATTAGAAACAGATTGTAGCCAGAGTTTTGACTGGTAGAGTGATTGTTACACAGCCAGGGACAAATGATTTTCCCACAGTCACTCCAGTATTCCAAAGCCAAGTTTAAAAATATCACAGCATTTTAATATTTACATTCATCATCCAAAAAAATGAAGGCAGGAAAGAAGCTCTAAGATATGGTAATCTAGTGGTCATTGTTCATTTTATGGCAGAGTACAGAAGCAGATCTAATCCTTGTTACAGCTGGCAAGCAACCAGGTTAGGGCCAAATTCTTGGACTGTCCATAGCTCTCCAATAAAAAAGGGCACTTAGCAACAGGAAATTGTCCTTCCTTTATTCTTTTCTATTTAGGTTCTTTGCTATGCTCATTACTCTGTTATTTGATCACTTTCCAGTATCACATTAACCATTGTCACTAACATTTGTCATTTATTATTTGTTTTCTCCTTGTCCCCATCATGGGAAGACAGGCATGCAATAAAAAGGCTTGTTTTGGTAGGGTTTCTAAATAAATATTGCTATGTTAGTGGTTCTCAACCAGGGTGTCACACTGCCCCAGGGTGCGGTGAGAACCTGCCAGGGATACCGTGATACCAGTACCCCCACTCCACTGCCACCGCCATGGGGTATAACTGCCTGGGAACTGAAATGAGAAGCCGGTGCAGCAGAAAGGCATGCCTGCCTGCATTACATTATGCACCGTCTGTTGCAGTTCTTCTCTTTTCTGCTCTGACATGCCTCCTGCAGAGGCATGCAGGGCACTTCTGCCAGGTGGCAGTAGCATTTATCTGCAGACCACAGGGTGAAATTGCCCTGTGTGCCTACACCTTCAGGAAGCACAATGTAATGCAGGCAGCCATGTCTTTCTGCTGCAGCAGCTTCTCTGTTCAGCTCCGATGTGTCTTCTGCAAGCATAGGCACCTGGGACAGTTCCACCTGCCCCTGAACTCTTTTTTCCAGAACACACCAGGCAGGGTTAGCCTGGGAAGTGCTGTGGCATGAGCACGTGCTCCTACCACAGCTGCTTCATGATCTGGCTCTGCAGGAGAAGTACAATTCCACCTGGCCAATGAGGATGATGATTCACTTGAGGTGAATGTAATATAATTGTAATGATCTAATCAATGCATAACTTATGAATTAAAACAGTATTTATAATATTCATGATATATTTACATTCACTTTTTAAATGGGGCACTGCTACATTTTGAAAAGTTTTGGAGGGGTGTTTTCAGTCCAAAAAGGATGAGAATCACTGTACTACATAAAGAAGGTTAAGTCAAAGAAAAACCCCTTGTACTTGGAGTGAACATGATGAGATACGTGATGGTCCTAAGAGATTTTTTTCTTTCTTCTCAGATGCACTTAGTATGCATCTTCCATCTAGCATTTCACCTAGTATGCATCTAGATATAATTAGATGCATACCAGGCCTGCTTTCTCTGGATGAGCTTTCTCTTACTGTAAATAATTCCAGTGAGTCAGAGTGAATTCAGCAAGCAGGGTCTTTATCTTGGATCTTCAGGCAGTTTTTATATAATTTGGGCCAAGCCCACAGAGTGCCTTGAAGTCAAGGAGCAAGGCACTGAATATGAATCAATATTCTATGAGAGGCCAGTATAGAGACTGACCTCAGTATGAGTATTATCACTCCCACAGACAGCATTTCATTTTCATTTTTATTTTTTTTTTACTGGTGGGACATAAAACAGAAGGGAGGAAGTAGGGAATAGTCTCAGGAACCTCTGGCTGTTCAAGCATAATGATAATCCTCCTTGTCTGTCAATGTACCTTTGCCCAGGTGCAGAGGCTTGTGTGCCAACCCTCTGGGCCTTCCTACACCAGTCGCCTCACTCCAACCACACACTTGTCACTGTCAGTGGTCATACCCACCATAATTTGATGGCTAGAAAGTCTCCCCAGCAGAACTCACTCTTGGGTATTTGGCCCTTGTCTGAACAGGGGTCCACACTGCCTATCCCTTTCCGCTATTACTCTAGCTGGGCCTAATGGCTCTGGGCCCACTATTCAAGAGTACTGGCTTCAGGTGCCATGTGGTGTGTCCCATGCTCACAGCTATCAAGCCAGGCAATGTTGCTGCTTATCCATCACAGCCGGCACTTCCCAGCTGAGCTCGGAGCCAGTCCTTTGCCCTCTGCCCAGCCTATTCCCCCTGCCCAGTAATTTCAGTCCCTCTTCTCTCCAATCCCCATTCCCAGAGTCAAAGTTCAGTCATGAGCAGCAGTCTGGTGTTGGGTGTGTGGGCTGTGCCAGGGTTCACTCCATCCAACACCACTCCACTCTACATCAGAATCCCCATAAAAAGCAAAGGCAAATGAACACGTATGTTTGGGGAACTTAGCTGGTTTCTTCATATGATGCCTTCTGACATCCTTACTTGACTGCCACTTCCAGTTTGCTCCTTGACGCAAACTGGCCACCTGCTGGAGTTCCTTCCCTCTAGATTCCCTCTGCTGCTCTCTCCTCCTCCTCCCCTGTCCCAGCTGGCCCCAGCCTCACATAGTATAGCAATGGGTCACCTGACCCCTCTACTTCTGCCCTGAGTAATCAGTGCCACCTGTGCCTGCCCTCGGCAGTTAACAGGATTCCCTGTCTTCAGCCCAAGTCCTCACCCTAGCAACACCTGGAAGCCCCTTAGCCTTGACCACGTGCTGCAGGTAAGTGGGTGAGTGTGCTTGTAGTGATAGGGAGTGAGCACAGAGTGAGGTGAGGAAGGGAGGGAGGAGCCAACACAGGAACAAACAAGGGAGGGCATGCCCACATCACCGTGAGTGGGGTGGAGGGCGAGAAGCAAGGGAAGGCTTTCAATGTTTGTCGTCTCCCTAGTAATAGGATAGGAGCCTTGTTACAGTCAGGCCATCCAATATTGGCTCATTCCCCAAGTCTATTCAAGTCAGATTTTGGTGGGGCAGGCCAGTGGTCAGGCCTTCTTGGTCAGAGACTTTAAACCAGGCGCTCTAGTTCTGCAGCCAAAAGTAACCCCTTCTGTCCTCAGCAGAGTTTACAGCCGCTTTCAAAGGTCAAAAGGCCACTGTGGTGTTTGGTTTACTATTTATACTCCCTATATCAGATAGGATGAAGAGCAGTGGCAATGAGTTTCTGCATTAGCTCTTAGCCCACTGAACTTCCTGGGTATGCTGTAAGGGTACTATCATGGGGCCCAGGATTTGACTCCTGGTTTGGAGGGAAGATGTCGGAGCAGAGCACTATGATTCCAAGAAGAACCACTGAATTATGTTTACTTGTCTAAAGTGAGCAACAACATAATCATACGTTTAATTTTCCACCCTTCTTCACCCCTTCATCCTATTTATCCCATCTTTCATGTGGTTTGTATTGTTAGTTTCTTAGAAAAGAAATTAGTCAGTCATCAAGGACATGTACTTTATCTGAAGTATCTAGAACACTCAGAGGTGCTATAAAATGATAATTAATAGATGTAATTTATAACTATTTCTATTATTTTATGTAGATACATGAAAGACAGGAAGACAAGATTTTAAATGGATAAGAGTCAGGAAATTCAAAGTTACGGTGCCTACATTAATGTAATTCAACCACTTGCACAGATCATATGGGTACACACAAGCTATGTTGTCATAATGTCTACTATATTGACCTCAACAATGTTCAACTGAAGACAGTACAAGCTTTCAGCTCAAGAACCTCTCAGCTCGAGCTAAAGGACTACAATTTTTTTAAGGTATTTAAGCACATAAGGAAGAACATGTAG
Organism: Alligator sinensis; assembly: GCF_000455745.1. Taxonomy (NCBI): domain Eukaryota; kingdom Metazoa; phylum Chordata; order Crocodylia; family Alligatoridae; genus Alligator; species Alligator sinensis. The sequence goes on from NW_005842218.1 coordinate 479,963, forward strand.
CTACATTCCTAGTGGGATTTTTTAATAGTGCATAATCACCAAACCCCTATAGATTCCAGTGGTTGAGAATATCTTGAAGTCATAACTGAGGAGGCATAACAGAAACAGAGCAAGAACTATTTGCAAAACATAGCATAAAAGAGGAATTTTACTTGCTGCATGACCTATAGCTCTGCATTTCATGACATATCTAAAACACTAACTGTAGCACTGTTGTGAAGGCAGATATTTGGCATTTATATAGAATAACATTTTTCCAATGCAACTGAACACTCATCTACATACACTCAATCATTATTATAAAATGAATTCAAAATGTGTGCCAGGGGTACTTGACAAAGGTGTGTTTTGTTCTCTCTGTCTTAAGACTCATTAAGACTCAAATATGGTGCACAGCTCTTCAGAAGTTACTTGTCAGTTAAATTTAAGTCTTGTTGCAGTGGCCACTTAGCCAGGTGCTTCTGACGAGGAGGTACAAAGAATAGTATGTTTGTTCAGCAAATGCTGAAAGTCTTTGAGAATGAATGCTGTTACCTGATGGGGTAAGGTGCGATGTCAAGTGAATCAGAAACAAATTGTGAAAGGTGATTAATAGCAATATAGTTATATGTCTGACCCTTTCATCAGACCCTGGACCAATTCCCTTTGCTTCACTTCTGTTGAAAAATTCATCCTGTTTTGTCATTTTGAAGTCTTGCCCCTGTCTTAGCCCCTCTTGGGACTCTCAGACTCTCTCTACCCTATTTCTCTTGGTCCTCAGACTTTTATACCCTTCATGCAGTTCCTCTTGGACACTGTAGCCCCGCTAATCCCTTGGTCTGACTCTGCCTGGCTGGTGGATCCTCTGTTTTGTTTCCTGGCTCAGCCCCTTCTCTGGGCTGGTGGGCTCTATTCCCTTGCCCTCTATACCCCACTCAGCTCGTACTCTGGGTTGGGGAACCCTCTGTATCCCCACTCAGCCCCTACTTTGGGTTGGTGGGCTCTGTTCCAGATACCAACCAGATGTTCATTGGATAGGTACATTACCTTTTTCCATTTGGGGAATCTTAAAAAATGGTTTCAAGTAAGAACATACATGTGCATTTTCTCACATTGGATTGATTATAATAGGTGCAAAATATTTTTAGTTCACATTAATTCATAGTGCCTCACAGGAGTGATCCATATATATATACACACAGAGACAGACAGACAGATAGATGTTCCTTACAAATATACAGTCAGTCAATGTTAAACAAGTTTAGTGATCTGATTCTCATGACTGAATATGTTTTAAGAATCAGTGTACAGAAGCAGCAGTAAAGACTTCTTCTGTAAGCTGTGTTTATAGCTCTGTCCATATGAATGTACAAACCACTTCGGTCCTCTGTGCCTCAGCTGCCCATATGGAAAATGTGAATTGTTACCCTTTGTAGGGTGTTGTGAAAATGTTCTACAAATATTTGTAATGCTCCTTAGGGATACTTGTATGGAAAGGACAACATAAGTTTCAGGCCCCCTCTACACTTACACTTAAAGTGTAATTAACCAGGTAATCGTGCCCTAAGTTGTGACCCAATTATAAGTTCAACCAATTAAACGTGTGATTAAAAAAAGCAATAAGCTACAAAGTTATTCCACAAAGCGTGTAATAACTTTCTAGCTTGTTCTAATCACACCATTATTTGAACAACTGGTCAAGTATTCCCTTGCAGCTGGGAGCCCCATCAACTGAGAGACTCGGGGATCTACCAGCCCCACAGCTCTCCCTGGGGCTTGCAGCATTTTCACCTGTGGTGCTTGCAGTGGGGGCTGTGCGAAGAATGCTGCCACTGCTACAAGCCTCCTGAGGCATGGGACTCACAGAGGCAGCAGCACAGGGAAAGCTGCAGTTGTTGCAAGCCCTGCACCTCACAAAGTTTGCAGAGGGGGCAGCATTTTCCATGCTTCCTCTATGAGCCCTGTAACACACATCAGCTCTGGGGCTTGCAGCAGAGGCAGCGTGGAGAACGTTATCTTCACTGTGCGTATCGTCAGCTGCAGGGCTTATGATCCCAGGCTCCTCCTGTATAGGTGAAAAAGCATGCTGTGATCTAACGCATGATCCACACAATCACACCTCCTGCCATGCATGTGTGCATGGCAGGACACACAATTGTGTGAATCATACATTTGGTCCCACTGTGCCTTTACCTGCATGTGTAGGGGGGCCCACAAGTTTCAAGAGTCTAGTCCTCTATTTCAGCACCTTTCTACATTACAAAGTCAATTCAAGAGGATTTCCACTTCTTTTTTAATAGAGTTTCAAGTCTGAAATAATAAAAGCACTGCAGGATTTAAACAGAATCAGTTGGGAAAGCTCTTCCTGTACCTGCCTGCAGGATACATTAGCTGGCTTTAGCTGATGCTACAAATTCATCACATTCTTTGAGCCTGAAAATTTGCCCAACTTCACTTTAAAAGAGCAGATGTTCAACTGTCAGGGTTTTCCAAGTTTCACATGGCTTTATCCCAGCAGCAGATTCAGTTCCTATAACAGTGAAAATATCATGTCCCTGACAGAAGTCAGAGGAAAGGGGAAGCTTGTGAAATAAAGATTAGGATGTAAATGCGCAAAGTGATGAGCCATCTATTATCTATCAACATTTTACATTTGCAAACATGGAACAAATATTGGGGACAACTAAAAAAGACTTCTGTGCCAACATATTTTGTATATTAGATAGTCTCTCTCTTATTACTGAGGTTTCCTATAACATTTTGTTCATTTTGGAGAACAGTTCTGCTCACATTGAAGTTATCAGTAAAATTCCTCCGGACTTCAAAGGGAACAGAGCTGAACCAAAAGACCTAAATTCTGACCATTAAATTTTCTTTGAATTAATCCAGTGGCACAAATAAGTATTAAATCACCCTAAACAGGAAGTCTCTCTCTGGTTTCCAAAGCAAAGAAAACTCACATAAGCATAAGCATAGGCATAATTTATTCATGTCAGTGGGGATTACACAGACAAATTCAGAGCAGTTCCTTGCTCTTAAAAAAGAAATCTTCTCTGATTAGATGTCATATTTCAGATATTCATATTTTCTATCATTTGTATGATGTCCTGTATTTGCTAGAAATTAACAGTGTGTTATAGTCGTAGTAGTACATACTGCCAAAGAGGCACATATACTATTCTAGATGATCAAATAAATATGTCTGATATTTTGGGCTGACCTTGAAGTTGTTCCCCGCCAGCTTGGAATATGTGAGCTCTTCTTCCTTGTCTATATTATATTTTGTAGATTACCATAATGACATCTACTTTGTGCTTCTTATTTCTTGAGGCCAACACAGTGCCACATTTACTTGTATTTCACTTCTAGAAATTGGTCTGAAAACCATTTGTGACTCCACTGGGACATGATACTATCTTCAGGCAGTCAAGAGGAAGTGGGGTGTGAAAGGGCTGGAATATAACAACAGAGACTAATGGCATTGCTGTTGGTGCACTTTCTGTGCTTGAGACCTGCACACCTGTTTCAGTGTTCACCCACTATGGAAAGGGGAAGGCTAGGATACAGCTGGGAGCAGGGCTGCCTTATTACTCAGAAGGTCAGCAGAGGTTTTAGACTGGAGGGGTATTGCTGCTGGGAGCCAAGCTTGAAACTTTGAAATGTAGATGGTTGGTGAGTATGGTCTTTATGGTGATGTTAAGGTTCCCCCAGTTATCAATGAAGATATAGCCTAAAGACTTCCCAACTCAGAGCTGCACCATTTTTTCCTATTCCCTTGAAATCCTTCAGGAGGCTCTGATGTCTTTGTGATAATAGACCTGCACATTTTCTAGAATTAAACAAGTGTTCTGCATATGTTCTAAATGAAAAACAAATCTGAGTGTCACAATCTTCAACAGAATTAACAATGAAAGGAACAAATTTTAACTTGCATAGTTTTTCATAAAATGTCATCACCTCTTGTAAGAAGAAAGAATCTACTGTATGTATAGAAAAAAAAGCAATTAAGAGAATGATTATTTCTTTGTTTGCATAGTAGCTAGAAATTGCTATACAAATATTATTTCTGATCTCTGTTCATACTGTGCTGGAAAGATACAGCTGTTTCAACAAAGCAGAGAAGTATGGAGTGAAATAGGAAAAAGACTTACCAAGGGAAAAATCTGTAGTATGCAAACTGCATGCTTCAGTGAAACAAACTTCTTGCTCTTTGTCACATTTCTTCATATACCTTGAGTCCACATTGCTCTTTCCAGGGCTTCTAATGTCTGATGGCTGTGTGCTTTGCTGGTGTTAACATTTGCTCCAACAAATAAGAAGCACAAAGTCTTGGCTGAGAGAGCCAGCACTGGCAACTAACTTTCAAGGGTTCAGGGGAGAGCTGTGTATGAGAGAGAGAATCTATATATAAGCAATATATTAAAATGTTACCATTGAGGTTTTGAAGACTGGATTACGTTGATGGCAGAGATGTTTCATCTTGCAGTAGGTAGTTAAAAGAATTGGAGATGAATGTCAAATCCTCAGACACTGAAATGAGTTGGATTAAACTTGAGGTTGACTTTGTTGTTTGGTAGCCTGGAACAAAGGATGGGATAGAACTATTTATAACTTTCTGAAATGATAAAAAATAATGAATTGAAAGGATGAAGTTAGAGATTCTAGTAATGTAATTTTGGAGAAGCAAATTTAATGTTAGATTTTTTAGGTTAACGGCTTTAGAATAGGATTCTTTTGGTATTAGTGCAGAAGAGAGTGATATAATTTAGCACCACAGTGTAATCATAGTAAATGTTTCTTTGCTGCTAGAGAGAGGTTTGTGTGTGGCTGGGTTTGCATTAAAGTCAAGTGCACTGCTCACTGCCTAGCTAGCCCCTTTTAAAAAAAATCAGCACACTCATCAGGATTTTGTGCCTAACTCTGCCATGCTATTTATAAAAATCTTGACCATTGTACCTGGGAATATTTCAGTGAGGTCACAGGAAAAAACATGGTTCAGTAAGGATGGTCTTCTTCAGATTTGAAGAGTATTCCTGAGCTGTCATTCCAAGGTCAAAGAAACAACTCACATGGAATACTCACTCCTCCTGCACTACTGCCTTTTTCCACTCTTGCCCCTGCAAATAAGCCTTGGCTCACTTTAAATATCTGTTTCTTTTTTTTCCTGTTTCTATGCAGCTTAGCACCTCTGGAGAAAGTGTCATGACTACATCAATGTCATCCAATGTGTATTTGTGCTCTTCAACTTGTGCTCTGCCATCTTCCCTGCCAAACAGGAGACTTCCTAACAGCTCTTGTCTACTGTTCTACTACACACCCACCACCTTAACCAGCATATGTAAACCCTCTCCCTTATTCCCATACCCTTCTCCCTGGTAATTCTAATAAGTGGCTAGCTTATTTTAAACCACCCACTGCAGAATGTTCAAGACGGGCCATGTTGCCATGTTAATGATATTGGAACCTTTAACTTTTGCATTTCCTTAATTTTGGAATTGTTTAACCTTAACAATATATGAATGCAGAATTTAGTAGTAAATTGTCCTTCCTGAAGTTTCTGCCAGAATGCTTTTGTGTGGAACGTTGTATGCCCCTATATTTATACTGCGGTGAAGCAAAGTGGATCTTTCAAAATAACTATAACCTTTTTCTTTATTATCATCGGCTCTCAGTTGCTATGAGGTCTATCAATTTTTCCATCCCTCTGGGCTTACAGTACGAGTCTAACAAATTGCTGAAACACATTGATTCTAAAGTTCTGAATTATTACTGGCTGGCATACTATATGGATGAGTTCACTGTAACAGGGAGACATTTTTCCAGTGGACAGTATTCTTAAAAGGGTCAAAAGTATAAGAAAAGGGTAATTTAATAATTTACAGCTCAATCCTACTTTGTTTGCATTCAACAGCAATATTTCCAGTGACATCAGTGCAGAAGGATCTACTTCATTTTATCTAGATAAGAATTTGGAGGGATCTGATAGAGACATGATCTGGTCAATTAAAAGCTCCCATAGTGTACCAAACCACGTGTAATAGCCTTGTGGGGGGGAAAAGGCCTTTATAAATTGAATGATGGTAACTAGACTTATTCAGTTGAAAACATTTAACAAGAATGCAATTGGACAGATCTTTCGTCATTTTGACCAGGGCTAAATGTGAGCAGAAGCTCCAGAAAATATAGGTCACTGCCTAATTCACTGAGCTGTTACATTTTTGCTCCATAATAATCACTTGATGACAAGTTACAGCAAATGCATCAATGTGATAATTAATTCTGGTTACAGTTTATTAAAGAGAGGGAGGAACTAATGAGTTCACTGACTGTTCCTATTTTGGGACATGGGATATTTCAATCAAGAGGGTATGAAATGTTAGTGAGTCAGGAAATGTGAATGTAATGGTATTAAATAATATTAACTAGATTATACACAGTTATACTGTAATTCCTGTTTAGCATTCAGGAGAATTAAAAGCTATCAAACAGAGAAATCTTTAGTCTTTTCTAAATTTGTATTCAGTTTAATTACAATTTAAAACAAAGCACTGCAAGATTAACATGTGGCATATTGTAGTTTTTTGTTGCATGTTAAAGGAGTGAAGGCCTATTTTTGAGACCTTGATTTAAGAGCCCTTCCTTTCCTACACAAGAATAATCTGCATGCAGAGAGGTAATTGACTTGCAGCTCATGGACTTGCCTAGTAAAGGAGTTTCCACCCTTTAGGGGCTTGGGAGAGTTTGCCTCATTCTTGGCAAAAGAAACCAAGACTTAGCTTTCAGAGTTTGGTGATCTCATGAGGTCTGCTAGAAGAAGGGCCATGCACAAAAACTTGTTGCCTACCTGAAATTATACCTTACTACCCTGCTTTTTCCTGCAGTATACTTTTAGTGAACCTGTGTAACTAAGGATACCCCTGGCTAGAGCTAATGATGGAGCTTTCATGCAAGTGGATTTCCTAGTGCAAACGGACAGAGCAGTAGGAACCAACAGAACTTTATACTTTAGTGACTCCATGCTTTCTCCTACCCAGCAGAAGCCTTCCAGAGTGGCTAACAAAAAGTGAGTAGAGATATGTTAGACAGTGCTAGTAATGCTCTCTTTCTACCAACACCCCACCTGATTGGATACTAGCACAGCAATATGGCAGTCATTTCTGTTTTACTCAGTTCTTATTCCAACCCTTGCTAAAATCACAGGGATTCTTCCTAAGTCAGAGCATCAAGAGACAGTCCTGAACAATCATTGTTAATATGAATGCATTACCAGTAGTTATTACTCCAGTCTTGAGACTGTGCAATCTATTATGATATAAAATGAAAGTTAGCATCAGTCCCCTTTCCCACCTTGCTATGATTAATAGAAGCATAATACAGCAGCTAGGAGTGAAGGGCAGTGGTGATTTCCAGCAGCCTCCATGCTGTAGCGTGTATGGATGCAGCAGCCGATATTTTTCTGTCCTCTTCTCCCCACCCACAAATCAGCACCTAGGATGGGTGACCTGGTCACCATGTCCTAGTTACAGTACTGGATAATGTCCATTCATTGATTTGTTATGTTTACAAAGTCATATAAAATGCTCTAAGATTCTGATCTTGCTTGGTGCCCACAACTTCTACAGATGTCAATGAAAACTGATGGCACTCAGCCCTGACTGTCCTTTCAAATTTATACTTCAGGGGCTGGTCCTCACTGGCTCTATAAGCTAGCAATGGAAAATGTGCTGAGGTTGCAAAGGTGAAGTACAGTTGATTGGTTCCTTTTCATTCAGCTTGACCACAATATATTCACAGCTCATGTCTTCATATTTGCTGTTTAAAGTTCCCCTGGCACTTTTGCTCATTATCACCTAACATTGTCACAACAACACTGATTAATATGAACAAACTATATTTCTTCAATGAAAACGTAATTTAAAATATCAGACAGTGGCTTAAACTTTCTGAAAGATATGCTCTGTAGAAACAAGGAGATTATCCTGGAGGATTCTCTTTAAGTAAGGACATATTCATGAAAAGAGTACTTTTTATGCTCCCATGGTTTATTGTTCCTCTTAGTCACGGACAACCAGTGTGGAAATTACCCTCCCTGACTAGGGACAGATATTACACATAAACTGGTATAACTGATTGGAAACCAGATTAAACCTGAAACAGAACAGAAGTTCAGTGCACATAGACCAGTTTCAAAATGGCTGAAACTGGTTTAAAATAGACATGGATGGATGTAGTTTTATACTTAAATGATTTAGGTTAAACTGGTCTATTGAACTATCTTCCCTGATCCCCTCCCAACAAAAATTAGGTCTTAGTCCCTTGGCATCCCAAGAGGATTGAAGCCTTCATCTAACCCTCCCCTCACAGGTCTGGCTAGTTAGCCTCCACCCCAGCTTGTCTGCTCCAGCCAAGATGGGCAGCCTCACCCCCAGGTCTCACAGAGTACAGGCAGCCTCCCCAGCCCTGCTAGCAGTGGCATGGGGACAGGTAAGGGAGGGAATGGACCCTCACCCCAGTCCTAGTTCCCCTCAGGCGGGGTCTACACAGTGGGGTGGGTGATAGGGGAACATTTCCTGAGAAGGGGACTTTCCCCCACACAGCACAGCTCCACCAGGCTACAAATGTCCCAGACTCACCAGTCCCTTGTCCACATTGGGAGAGGTGATGGGGATGGGCATAGGTGGTGGAAGTGGGGGTAGCAGGGCTTAGCTCCCCCAAGTGCAGGGCAGTGGAAGGGGCGGGGCAGGGCAGGGCAGGGCAGGTGTTGCAGGTTGGGGCTGGAGCTGTGCCAGGCTCTTCCCAGTGGGAGGGGGAGGGGCTGGATTGGGCTGCACTTCGGAGGGGGACTACAGGGGGGCTGCAGCCACCCCAAAATTCAACATTGCCCCCCCAACTGCCCTTCCCAGTGCTGCTATTGCCTGCACTAAGCACAGTGTGGCCCAGCCCCTGCCAGGAAGAGCCCAGAGAAGCTGTGGCCCCAGCCCACAATGGCAGCCTGCCCTGCCTCATGCAGATCCAGGAGCACATGCCCCCATGCCATCCTGGGGCATGTGCAGTGGCAGGAGCCTCCACCCCTTCCCCCTGCCCCCTAGATGAGCCATGGCTCTATCCCACGCCCCCCCCTGCTGTCCCTTCCCCCCAAGACTTACCTCCCAAAAACTGTTTGCTCTCTGCCTATAGGAATGGACCCCTCCCTGCACTGGTCCTCCAGCTGGGGTCTGTACAGCAGGTGGGGGGAAATCCCCCAAAGTGGAGGCCCCATTGGCCTGCAAATGCCCCAGCCCCACCCGCTCACTAGTCCCTCCACCTTTCAGACTTGGGGTTTTTTTTCCCCCCACCCACTGGGGGGCTGGGACCAAAGAGGGGCTTTATTCCCTCCAACCCTCCAGAGTTGAGGGGAGGGGCCAGAGGCTGATGAGGGGCAGAGCTGGGGTATTTGCAGCCTGGTGACCTGGGAGGTGTGTATGTGCATCCCCCCGCCTTCTGACCTTTGCCAGTGCAGGCATCTGCCTGCCTTGGCCAACCGATGAGTGAACATGTAATCTGTTCATTAAAGGTCTAATCTATGCAGTTTAGAAAAAGTTGCATATACTGAATTGATTCTGCCTCAGGCTTTTTGACTGTCTGTACTTAGCCCTTATGTTTTAATAAATGTTCCAAGATATGAAACAGAAGAAAAGGGGATTCCTGATAAATAATTTGACATTATGTAGGTTTTCTTAAATTGCTTGTCAAAGGCATCTTTTACCTTTTAGGATATCTCTGATGTAAAAGGAAAACAATCCACAGTCATACTGGGTAAAATTTGCAAAAGAACTCATGTAACTGAAAAGCCCTATGATATCTACCAAGTGAGCTGGGCACTTTTGAAAATACTACTGATTATGCATAATAAAATTTTCACTTCCTTCCATATTGCTGTTAGTGAAATACCAATGTTGCAGACAAGAGGTTTCATTAGAATTATATACTAACTTTCACTTTGACCACAAACATTTCAGATTAGCCTGGAGTTTATGAATCCTGCAAGTTATTGATTTGCATTTTGGATGGTTTTGAATTAATAAGAGGTCATTGCCTGAGTGATCTCTGATGCTTTGTCAGCTGGTTACCTGATACTTATTGACCAACTTAGAAAGCAATGGAAAAAGTGAAGTATTTTTTAAAAGAAGTATATACAGAAGTTTCTGAAATAAGACAATAATGATCCAACATCTGCATATTATGGGGTAGGTCTTTTGAGAGATGTGTATAGTTCTTCATTTTGTATTACCAAATTCAAACATAGACAAAACAGAATTAGGAAAATATACAGCTTCACTTTTTGCCATAGTCTTCTGCATTGACACCTGAAAGCAGGTAAGCAAAACTGAAAAAAAAAAGGTTTGAATAGGGCCAGTTTGGGGCCATTACATAATTGTGAATATAATTGTGGCTTTCTCTTTATTGTGGCCACGGATTCTGCTCTTGCAAAATATCCCATCTCTTGCAAAAATCTTTCTTATTCCTTTAAGCCTATACAACTGATTCTACTAATAGTAAATAAAAAAAAATTAAAGGGATTTCACATATTATAAAGCAAAATATGAAGAAGATCATATTATTAAAAAATATAATGTCATAATTGCATGTAAAGGGTCAGAATTAAGGTTACATGGCAAATATTTAGCAATATTTGACTGCTGACAAAACTGGTAATTTTGGCTCAGTGGGAATTTTTCACTAGAACACGGGCAGGAAATTATTTTGGGTGGAGGGCTGCTTACCGAGTTTTGGCAAGCTGTTGAGGGCGGCATAGGTAGCCCCGCCCCTTCACAGGTGCCCCAGCATCTGGTCGCCATCTTGGGGCTGGAAGTCCCATCCACTAACCCCCGACCTTTGCCACCAGAAGTCCCTCCTCTTGCCCTGGAAGTACTCCTTTCAGCAAGGAGTACTCCTTTCAGCAAGTACTCCTTTCTGCCATCTCAGAACCAGAAAAATACCAAATTGTATTCTAAAAATCAAACATCTACAACATTCATTTTATTTGATTTAAAAATATATTTTTGTCCTGATTTATATGTGTTTGTGTAGTGTACATAGAGGTGATTGCACAATAACTTAAAATGAAGACTTACTCTCATATACTGTGGGGGAATGGGGGCATGGCCAGGTGAATATAGGTTTGTGGGGGACTGCGGGTGTTTATAAAGTGCACCCTACACACACATACACACACATGCACACACTCTCTATCTCCCTCCCTCCCTCATTGCGTGCACCCACGCACACACACATTCTTTCTTTCTTTCACTCTCTCCCTCATTGCATAGACACACACATGCACACAAGGCTGCCAAGGCTAGGGATTTTACTGAGGTGTTTTGATGCTCTGGGTGGGGGGTGTGGGGTGAGGGAGCATATGGGTGTGTGTGTGGATATGTGGGGTATGGGTAGATATGGGGTTTATGGGTGGATGTGTGTAGGGGAGGGTGCCTGGGTTGTATGAAGGTGTGTGGGTGCGGGGGTCTGTATGTACAGCAGTGTGAGGGGATGTGTGTGTGCATGTGTATGGTGGGGTGTGCGTGTGGGACTCACCCTGTAAACACACATACTCTCTCTCTCTCTCTCTCTCCCTCATTGCATGCATGTACACACACACACACACACACACATTCTCTCTTTCTCTCTCTCTCCCTCATTGCACAGACACACACACATACACACCCTCCCACTCCTGGCCCTGGGGTACCAGCATGGCCCCATGCTCCTGCGGTCCAGTGATGCAGCTGGGTGCCACATGGTGCTGGAGCAGTGGGCAGGAGTTCAGGGAAGCAGTAAAAGCAGCTTCAGGCAGAGGCTTCCAGATGGGGGTGGGGTGGGAGGGGACTGGGGGTTGGGTGGGGCTGGGCTAGCCTTGCTCCAGTGTCCTGCTGGCTTCTCCTGGGTCCTGCTGTCCCTGGCTCCTGTCATCTTTGACAGGTAGCTAGGAGGAGATAAATATTAATTTTCTAAATTTTGTAGGGGTCCTGTGGGCTGGAAAGAATGGCCTGGTGGGCTGGATTTGGCCCATGGGCTGTATTTTGCCGGCCCCTGCATTAGAATCATAGGGTTTCAAAGGACCTCAGGAGTAATCTAGTCCAACCACCTACACAGAACCAGGATGCATTATCCTTTTCTTGAGTAACAACTGAGGAATCTGTTGTTTAAATAATGAAAGCTATTTCTAAATGACTAGTCCTTTAAAAATATAAAAGAAATGTGGTAAAACTGATAAAGACTTTGTAGCTTTCAACCACACAGCACAGTAGAGAATGCATGGAGAAATGCCCTTGCTATAGATGCCAAGGATCTACTGATAGATAAAGTGCCTTCAGTAATGCCTGGTGCAGGCACCCAAGTGTTGCAGAGTGAAAACTATTTTTCTTCAGTCACTTTGGCTCAGCTCCATTGGCCAGCACAGAGGGGAAATGAAGCCATGACCTTTGCCTTACCAATCATTCTCTATTCCCATTTAGGTTTCTGCACTGCCAGCAATGAATGATTCATTCAGGGCTTGTGCCCAAGAAGTTAAAAAACCTCCTATGCATGGCAGAAAAGGATAGAATGCTTTATTCACTCTTGCCTTTCCACCTTGCATGTCAGTTTAGCCATAAGTCTTTATTAACAAAATCTTTTTCTTTCCAGATGATATTACAAATTCCAGCGAACTTCATTTAGCCACTCACGCAATGCTATAATCCCTTTTAAATGCATTGCTCAGACTGTCTATTATTGCTAAGAAAAGGAAGATAAATAAACATTAACTGAGCCTTCTTAATAGGGGTCTTGGTGCCATTATGGACATCAGGACAGAAAGGTCCATTCGTGCACTGACTGCTAAAGCTAGTGCATAATAAATTGGTAAAAAGAAAGCACGATGTTTACCAATTTGGAAAACTGGTAGAGACAACATCTTGCTGAAAAAATTAGTTTTTGTTAATGCCTCCTCTCTCAATAGAATTTCCTCCTAAAATGTTTGCATCATCATAGTCATAATCTAGTTCCTGGAGGGAAACAGTCAAAAAGTAAACACTGGTTTCAAGGCCTGCAAGTCTAACATGCTGTCATTGAAAGCTGTTCTACTTTGCCTCAGAAAACAAAACAAACAACCAACCCCCCCCGCCAAATAATCTAATCCACTGTGATTCAGAATCAAACCCATTTATTTTGCTTTTTTTTCTTCTTACACAGTTGCACTTGCTAATCAGAAAACTCTTTTCCACAGCTCAGCATCACTTCTTGTATTGTTAATTCAATAGACCTATTACGCTGGTCCCTTCCCAGTAATCAGAACTGGTCATATCCATTTAATTTGAAATGATTTCTATTAGCTTATGTCACAGACTTTTAGGTAAAAAACATTCCAGTTGTCAAACCCAAGCATTAAAAATAATGCCAGGCCACCCAAAATAGCAAATCTGTCTAAAAATATAAAGTTTTTTTTCAAAATAATAAATTCTGGCTTCTTTTTATTTCTCATGCTTTCAAGCTTTTGTTGGTTTAGGGTCCACATTTAAATGAAAACTGAGATTTACAAGAATGGAGATTTCACAACCCCTGAAGGTAGTCTGCCCCAATATGTAACCACCCTCCTAGTGAGAAACTTATTTTTAAATTGAAAAAGCTCTTTCTTCTTGATGTGGAGACCTTCCCTCTTGATATGGATGTCTGTGTACAGGCAGAAGGGTTTCTTGTGTAGCTCTGATCCCAGATGTAGCCATAATAGAGTGGTTTGTCCTTCAACAGAAGGGATCAAATTTTGATCCAGCTAGCGAGTGATAGCCTTGTTCCACAATGTCCTACTACTCCACACTGGCCATTTCTACATGAGATGCTGACTACACAGTAGCTTGATACTACTGTGCAGTAGCATCACATGGCAAAAACTGTGACCTCATTAATATTAGGCTACTGTGCAGTAGAATCACAAAAAAGCCATTTGTCAGCACCACTGCGCAGTAACTTGGGTCACCGCACAGTCATTTAGTACTTGTTTGTACAAGTACTAAAAAACTGCATCTCATGTAGATGCAGCCACTGAAGACTGAGGAAAGCTAGGAGGGACTAGAAATAAGATTTCAGCTCTGTGACTGGGAAACTACCAGGCTTTTTAAGATGATCCTGTTTATCTCCCTGGAGTCCTTCACAAAACTATATGATCTTGCCTGGTAGGGGAAAAACACATGCTCCTATATTTATGCAAGTTGAAGGAAGGGAAAAGAATAAGCATGCCACAGGGGTTGTCTGGGGACTAACCAGGGGGACCTTTGCCTTAGTGAGCTCCATCTCCCTCCTTTCTGCCTGTTTGCTACATTTGGATTTCTGCAGAGATCTCACAGGACACTCCCTGCTCTCCTCCTAGATTTCCACTGAAGATGTTTTCTGTTTTTGTTTTCTATTCTTTTTTGTGTCAAAATCCCATTTCAATTCTCTTATGTGCGAAATGTCCATCTGCTAGGTTTATTTTCATGTGCATAGGGACAACTAAATTCTCTGTTGCTTTGAAGCCAATTTCCTCAGTAAATGCAAAAGGATTTTTTGTTCTTTCTGACACTTAGTAATTTATAACCATGTGTTAGCAGAACCCAGTGGGGGAAACAGAATCCCTAGAGTCCTAGTGTTCTCCAAATCAGTGACAATGGCATCACTCAGTTGCCATTTACCAATAATTAATGTGACTCTTTCAGGACATTTTTGTACATGGTTGGTTCCTGGAGACAGATCTACAGGCATATCATGAAACATGATAAATCCCTTCCAGAAATGGAAATGCACTTGTTGCATTCTTTTTTTCTAGCCAGCTGCAAGGTAACTCTGGAAAAAAAAATCTGAAAAAATATATCATGACCACAGCACATACTTCAAAACACTCCCTACAAATTAAAATGCACAAAGGGAAAAGGAAAATATGTGACATTCCTTTCACTGTTTCTTGTCATAAGATCATAGAAAAGTAGGGCAGGAAGGGACTTCAGACAGTCACCTAGTTTAGCCTCGTGCTAAGGGCAGGATCATCCCTATATAAACCATTCTAGACAAGTATTAAACTAACTTATTCTTTAAAATTTTGGGAATAATTTTTCAGGCAAAAAGTCTGAAATATTATAAACTCCACTTGACTTGTCACAGGTGCAGCAGGGTGACAAGGGCATCATCAACATCCTGAGACTTTAAGGACAGGAAGTAGTTTGTTAAATATGCCCAAGAGAAGACCACACTATGTTCCCTGCTATGAAGGTGAACCCCACCTCTCCCCCGCCCAGTCCATGCCACTCTCATCATGGGGTAAAATTCCAAATGTGCCAAAATATCTTGGGTTTTTTTAGGTCCAGCACAGCATCAATACACCCCAGTCAAATCCCCAGCCTTGGCAATAGCGAACAGCCAGTGCTTCTGAGGAAGACAAAAATCCCCTCCTGATACAACTAGCTACAGAAGGGGGAAAATTCCTTCCTAGTCCCAAATGGGGACTAACAAAAACCCAAAAGCATAGGAACACTGGACACCCTCCACTCTGCACTGCAACCTGGGGATCACAATCACAACTCCATGCATCACGTATTTCTTCTCTATCATTGTATCTCCTGCATAAACTTAGCCGGCTCCTTTAATCCTTTATAACCAAGTTTCATTCTCCTGCTGAGCATGGTCCCCTCTGATTTGCTCCTGCTCTGGGGTGCAGAGCTCTTCTCATAAGAAAAAGTGAAGAAGGAAGACTCCAATGAAATCAGGAATATAGCATCTATGCCTACCAGGAAAACTTTGTACGTGTTAGAGGACAAGTCTGTGTGTATAAAAAACGTTATGTATCTGTAACTCTGTAGGACCTTTTGTTGTTAATAGGCTCTCTGGTAACATTACTGCAATAATGCCATGATAATGAGGAACCTTTTAGATTTTACTGTACTGAAACACTGGGGTAAGGGTATGGTTAGTACTCATGTTAACAAAGCAGCTACAGTATATTCAGGCAGCTCTACACAAACCTGAATTGGCATTTTTAAAGTTGCAGCAATTCATTTGCTTTTAAATTGAACTAAAAATGACAAAGCAGGTCCTACCATATCAGCAATGAAAATGATTAAACAGAAAGCCTGAACCAGCTTAGTAATGGGACTGGAGGTAGCCTTTTGCATAAAATCCTATCACCAATCCAAAAGGAAAGTTGGAGAGATTTTCCAGCTTCTGACTGAGTTCACCTCTTCCCTGGATGTTGGTATATCATCCCATTAAAAATAACCTTATCTTGTAACTCAAAAAAACTTCAACATAGCAATTTGTTTTCTTCTGAAATGCACCATAGACTGCTCCACAAGCGAGTCATGTTTAAGAGAGTATCTCCAGACATTCTTAACTCTACTTTACCCATTTCAAAATGCATTGGTGAACATTATCAGTAGAATCAAAATGGATTTTAATAAGAAATAAGGACACTTTTTCAGACTCTGACATTTAATATTGGTTGGGCCAAGTGGCCCTTTGCTGGCTACAGGAATGGAAGTATGTTTAAAACAGAGAATAGAATCAGGAGATTCCTTAGTCCATTAAGGTCTCGCTTCTACAAGCTCAAGATCCTGCTCCTCTATTAGCTGTTTATCACTATAGGGACTTCCATGGCCTCCACCTCTCACACAATGAGGAAAATTTTTGTAGAAGCTTCTTAGGAATTTCAAAAATGTCAGTGGATCAGAGTACTGTAGTAAACTGATAAACTATAGTGAAGAAAGTGGTAGGAGACCATTAGCTATTTATTATGCAACATGTACATCAAGAAATTGCAATATTATTTTAGAACCTTTCAAAGACTAGTTGTTCCATACATTATTTAACTCTTTTTGCCTTTTCTTCATTCTTTCCTTGAACACTGAATTCAACCTGAAAGGTGGTCAAGTGACTTTATTTTAAATGCTGCTGCTGTTCTATATTTAACAAAAATACTTTTGGTAAATGGAGCAATAGTTTTATAACAAGGGCTTAAGTGAAACCCCAGTGAACAAAACAGTAAATCTAGTATAGGATTTCTAGACAGGCTTATATCATATTGTGCATCTGCAGGTTTTTGCAGGATGGTGAACAAAAATTTGGACTGGTAGCTGTATCAGAAACAACAGACAACCTAAGTGCAGGAGCTCTCATTTTAGCAAAGTACAGGATGGCTGAGGGGGCCTGATGGCCATATGCTGAAAAGCTCTTATTCTTTCTTTAAAGGACCTGCATACATTCTGTGCCAGCTGCTTCAGGCACCTTCACCTTCAAATCTGCAGGGCATCATCAGTTATTTTTAACTAGGTCTCACACCTCATGTTTTAAAGGGTGGTAAGTTGGAGCCTTTTCTAACTGATGAGCAAGTGTGCTAACGGGAAAGTTGGTCACTGATTTTTCCTTCCTCTTCTGCCCCTCATGCCAGCTCACTCATGGAACAGTGGAAAATTTTGCTCACAGGACTCCTGCTATTAATTCTGTGTAGAAGCAGGAAAAGTCATTAGGAAGTGAGATATTTTTAAAATGTATTTTTATTCACTCTTTTTAAAAACCTGTTTTAAGACTTTGGCTTTGTGTGGTGTTTGAATTGTACTTTGTGGGGTACTGAAGCTATAACTAACACGATCCTATTTTTTATATGCTGCACGTTTACTTTCTTAAGAGCCGCAGGCAGCTTCCAATTTGTGTTCAATTCAGATGCAGCCTGTTACACAGAAAAAAACCACCATGGTCTTTCCTAGAAATGTACTTTGCGCAATATTTCATTCATTGTAAAAATTAGCAAGTCAAACTAAAATAATATTCCTGCTTTCAGTATTTCATGTGTGTAGATAAATATATACTTTATGAATGCATATTTTCAGAATCATCTCCATTTTGTAGGAAATGTCAGCTGGGTAGCATGAAAATCCTTTGGGTTTAGACAGGTGGATGATGCCAGTGAGAACCCCTGACCATTTAGTCTGTTCTGTCTTTAGTCAGGCTGCTCAACCTATTAGACGATGGCAAAAATACTGCAAACTTCCCTTACGTGCCTTTGCAAGTCATACATACAGAGATGTTATGGATCAAGGGCCCCTTAAGGTTTATCTTTCAAAACTGAAACTCTGTAATTTACATTCAGTAATTATTTTGCACTTCATTTATATAAATTCCAAATGTCTTCATAGTTTCATAGTAGCTAGGGTCAGGAGGGACCTGAACAGATCATCTAGCCTGACCCCCTGCC
>NW_005842218.1:498201-500254 GCF_000455745.1 Alligator sinensis
ACCCAAGGTAGGGGTGAGAACCATTTCTCTAGGAAGTTGGTTCCAGATTCTGGCCACCCTAACTGTAAAATATTGCCTCCTGATCTCTAACCTAAACCTATTCTCCATCAGCTTATTACCATTGTTCCTCATCACCCCAGGTGGTGCTGGGGAGAAAAGGGCTCTTCCTATTTGCTGATGATCTCCCCTGATGAGTTTGTAGGCAGCCACCAGGTCCCCCCTCAGCCTCCTCTTGCCGAGGCTGCACAGGTTCAGGTCCCTCAATCTCTCCTCGTAGGGCCTGTCCTGCTGCCCTCTCACCAAGCGGGTGGCCCTCCTCTGAATCCTCTCCAGGCTGGCCACATCCCTTTTAAAGTGCGGCGCCCAGTACTGGACACAGTGCTCCAACTGTGGCCTGACCAATGTCACATAGAGGGGGAGGATCACCTCTCTGGACCGGCTTGAGATGCACCTTTGGATGCATGACAAGGTATGGCTGGCCTTGCTGGCTGCGGTCTGGCATTGGTGGCTCATGTTCATCTTGGAGTCAATAATGACTCCGAGATCTCTTTCCGCCTCTGTGCTTTCAAGAAGGGAACTCCCCAGCCTGTATGTATGCTGTAGATTCCTTCTCCCAAGGTGCAGCACCCTGCATTTGTCTACGTTGAACCCCATCCTATTCTCATCTGCCCACTTTTGTAGTCTGTCTAAATCTAGTTGCAGCCTCTCTCTCCCTTCAGGTGTGGCCACCTCGCCCCACATCTTAGTGTCATCAGCAAACTTGGACAATGTGCTTTCAACCCCCTTGTTCAAGTCGCTGATGAAGATGTTAAACAGTGCGGGCCTGAGGACTGAGCCCTGGGGGACCCCACTGCTCACATCTCACCACCTTAACAGTTTGATATTTTGATGTTTAAACTGGGAGGAAACATATTTTTTGTTATTTCTAGATTCTTTGTAGTCAATTTAAGAAAGTTAAAAAAAAAGTTTTTAATCAACATTTCCAATACTTATGGTTATGCATTACGTTCTTATCAGTTATTTAAATTCTCACAGGAATCTAGGAGATTACGTAAGGAAAACAAGACACACAAATGGCATGGCAAAGAGCCTGTGAATCAATGGAGCAAAGGACAAAAATCAGAGCTTGGAGGACACAGCTAAATATTTACTATTAAATTATTAAATGGTTCAGTCAGGCTGAAAATATCTCTATTATCGCTCCATAATTATTTTTTAAAACATGGCTATAAAACTTTCAGAAATAATAAAGCATAAGTGAAATGACTGATTTTGCCAATCGAGAAGAATATACCAGACTCTGTGTTATGTAATACTATGTATTGCAATTCATTTATAATAGGTATCATTAATCATTACAGCTCATTCTTTCATGAGGAAGAGTGGTGAATTAAAGTCAGTGGCAGCTGAACAGCTAATGCCAAGCAATGCAATGCTATGATAAAGAATGATGCAAGTAATATTCATATTAAGTATGTAAGAGACTATATAGGCCCTAACTCTGCATCTGGGTCCTTATGGAAAGAATGCATCCTACAGAGCCCCACTGACTTTAACAATTTGTGTACACACAAGCAACACCAGGGCCCTGCTAGAGATGATGGTTTACTTTCATGTGTCCAGAAATAAGATACACGGATATGACTATTTGGATGTTATCCTTTACATTAAGAAACAGTGATTTATTAATGAAGGCTATTTATTGCACTTTAAGAGAATGAAACTGTCACGGCGGAGTCCGTCAGGAGGGCCGTGATCTCCTTGAGGCTCTCTCTCCGTGCCAATTCAGCCCAAGGGCACCCTCAATTCTCGCCCGCCACGTCTTTGCTGTTGAATAAGGTTGGGAGGCTGCCTTACGACTCCCTGGGCACGGATAGCCGGGACTTCTGTCCCCATATGTTCTCGGACCCCCTGGGGGTCTCCCGGTATAATGGGTGCTCCTCAGGCACCCTAGCCTTATGGGCTATGCGTGGCTCCCACCTCCCCTTATACCACGCCCCAAGCCTCGCAGCTGGAATAGATGCTGCCCCCTTCTCTGGGGCCTTCTCAGCAC
>NW_005842218.1:500586-528347 GCF_000455745.1 Alligator sinensis
TGCCCGCCTCGGGCTTCTCAATAGACCAATATGGCACTCCCCCTCTTTGGGGCTTGCCGTGCCCGTCTTGGGCTTCTCAACACTGCCCCACTCTGGGGCTGGGGTCTACGTACCCCGCATACAACCCAGGGTCTGTTCCCCGCCCGCAACCCACTGGTTGCGCTAGTGCCCTCTTCTGGGGCGTCTCATAGCTGCCCCTCTCTGGGGCTGGGGTCTACATACCCCGCATACAACCCGGGGTCTGTTCCCCACCCACAACCCACTGGTTGCGCTCAGGGGCCCCACACCTCTGGGGTCCCTATGAGGCCTCCTCCAACCCCTACAGCCTCACCCAAGCCTCCGGTATAATATGTAAGCTGAACATAAACTAGAGCCTCCTGGCTGTAACGCAAGCATAAAGCCTCCTGGCTAAACCATAGTGCCCAATCCTCTCAGGGCTATAATGAGCTGTACTTGCAAGTCAGGCTTCTACCCATATCTCGGCCAAGGGAGCTCCTGCCTCTCCAGTTGCTGGCAGAGAACTCCCTACCTAGTCTCAGCCCTGGGCTTTATAAGGGCCAGGCCCTGCCTCCTACAGGCAGCTGGCTCTCCTTAGTTGCCCTGGCAATCTGCAGCTGTGCCCGTTACCCTGGCAACCCTCATCTGGGCTCGTTATGTCCTGCCAGGGCTCTCTCTCCCTGGCAGTTTCTACTCCCTAGGAGCAGGCACTGAGGTGCTCTGCGACAGAAAATACAAAAATCAATTTCAGCTGAAAAAATCCAAGCTCTGATTCTGCCAGAAATATAGCCTCATATATGGATGCCCACTGAAACCAATGCTTCAGCATTGCAAAAGCAGTATGGTCAAAAAATGCTTTCTACCATCTCTGATTGGCTAGAAGGTTCCAGCACATCTTGGCAGATGATAACCTGGTTTTGGTCATACTTGTATTCATCATCTTTTACTGACTCCCTTTTACTACTTATTCAGTAGCAAGAGATCAACTCTTGGCTCCTCAGTGACTCCAGATAGCTCTATCATGTCAGCATTCACTGCCCGCTTGCTAAATGTTCAATAAAACATCTTTGCACTTTCTCTCCCATCAACCCTTGCATGGGGGAGAAGCTCCTTGAAAACATCTGCAAAACTACTTCTTTATTTTCCTTCAAATTGATCTTTAAAATCTCATTATGAGCTTTGGACTAGAAGGGATCTC
Source organism: Alligator sinensis (assembly GCF_000455745.1). Classification (NCBI taxonomy): domain Eukaryota; kingdom Metazoa; phylum Chordata; order Crocodylia; family Alligatoridae; genus Alligator; species Alligator sinensis. The sequence continues at coordinate 501,782 of NW_005842218.1, forward strand.
CTGGGTCATGGAGTCCAACCCCTGGCTCCTGCTGACGACAACCACGATATAATCCTTTTCATAAACTGGTAAGTCATTTCTTTAAAACTACACAGTTGGGGTTTTCCCTCACTTACTGCTACTATTAAAAGATGCTGTCCCAGCCTGTCACTTTTCTGATCATTAGAAATCTACTTCTACTTTTAAGCTAGTTTATACCCAGTTGTTTCTTGCCAATATTTTCCTTTAAGTTTAATAGCTCTTTTCCTCCTTGGTATTTGCCCTTGATGTATTAATAGAAAGCAATCATGTACCCTTCTGAGCCTTCATTTTGATAAGCTAAACCAGGCAAGCTCTTCTTGTCACCTCTCATAAGATAGGCTCTTTATTCCCCTAGTTTACACCATTTATCCTAATACCCCTTGTCCGCACCTGCTGTAGTGTGAACTCTTTCTTTTTTGAATGCACTGACCAGAACTGCACACAGTATTCCAGATGAAATCTCACCAGTACCTCATACAATTGCATTAATTCTTCATGATCTTTACTGGAAATATCTTGCCTGGTGCAACCTGATACATCATTTACCATGATGCGTACAAAAAGTTGACAATGGTTAAGCTATTTGTATGCTGAACTACTGTCTAAAATGCTGCACAATATTGTCTCACTGTCTCTTTGTATACGTTCATCTATCATTATCTGCCTGTTATCTTTTGCCTTACACTTAGCTTGTAAGCAGTTTTGTGGTATGAACTATTTTTCATCTTTTTATATTAGATTCTGTATAAACAAGGTTCTGATGAATTCCTGAAGTTCCTAGGCAGTGAATAAAAACTAAACCTTGGTAGAAAGTGCATAAAATTCACTATAATAAACCATAATGATCTCAGTTTTTTTCTTCGACACAATAACTTGTTTGAAAATATCGCTTTGCAATAGTTGTGAATCCCTTATGTCACTCATTATCATTACATGTTCTCATAATCCACAGTGTAGTCACTCACATTTTGAAATAGATATTCTGTTTTCTATCCGCACTAAATATTTTGTATGTATTCAAGTTAAAAGCCATTGTTCTGGATGTCAAAAGGATACATAGCATATTACCATTTTGAATATATTAAAAATAAATGTGACTTTACTAGCAAGTCTTGTAAAATTATTTATTAATATGGAACTTTTCATCTCTTTGTAAAGACTGGAAAGGGAAACTTTCCTCTTTTCACCCACAGAACCTGGCCTCTGAGATGCATACAGTCAAGGGTCTAAATCTAAATTTGAAAGCACCATAACCTAGTAACATGACATAAAAAGTCAACATGGACAAACCACAGTGACTGCAAAAAGCTACTGCAGCCTATTTAGGGCCTCAGCCATGATAAAACTTACATATGCACTTAATTTTCTGTACTGGAGTAATTCCATTGAAGTCCTGCAGAGATTACTCAATGAAACTACTCAGATGTATAACATACAACTCATGCATAAGGATTTGGAGTCTAAATGGAGTCTGCCATTTACAATTCAGCCCCTCCAACCCAGGTCTACAGACAGAAAGAATTGGAAGAACAAACGGAGAACACAAGAAACATAACATGTTTTAAGGATTAGTTATTGCCCATATAAAGAAATAGATCTGGTATGAGTGTTTCTCCCCCAGGTATTACTTTTAGATCATGTCATTGAAGCCATCTTTACAAATTGACTCTTTCTCATGATGATCACACGTGCATGTGAATGTGCATTGTATTGCTAAGTGACATTTAACAGCACCCACTATGCATTCAGCCACTGCCAGAAATTTTCTGTGACATTTAAAATTCTGCTCTCATGTCTAGATTATAGAGTTAATAAATTATGCACAGTACAATAATCTCTATAGCAATGATATTATATAGAAATTATGGTGACATTTGCTTGCATCTCTTGTATAAAAGAAGATGTTGCACCCTAATATTATAGCTGCACCTACACCTTCATCTTCATAAGGGTATTTTTTAACTCCACCATTTGCTTGGATTCTAGAGGTCTGAGATTAGCCTGTGATAGTAAAAAGATGGTAGAAAGACACCTCTGCTTTATGTAACATAATCTGAAGTATAACATTATAGAATGATTATAATAAAACAAATCACACAACCTGCCCCCCCAATAAAATTAAAGCCAAAAGACATATGGTAAAGAAATTACTTTCCTGTAATATGCTGAACTCATTTCTCCCTCCTCAGGAAACAATATTCCACAGGCCAATGTAATTAATGGATTCACCTGTGACTTGGACTCACAGGATTTTGAGCTGAGATTTTTTTCAAAGTAGTCCAGGGGACTGAAACACACATCAGTTATTAAAATTAAATCCTGTAGACCACTAGAAACCTCAACCTTGGATTCTTTCTGCTCACATGGGAGGCTGGCTAGCTAGCTTTAATTATGAGAAGACTCATGAATAAGGCTGTCTACACTGGGGATAAGGCAGCAGCAGCAGAGAGTATGTAAGCAAAAAGGAAGCTGTTAATGAGCTGTTGTGCACTGTGTGGGGAGACTGAGTAATTAAAAACTAGAAATGTGGTTGGAATTCTGGAGCTTGAACTGACTTTGGCTGAAATTTCTATAATAGAAGTTTTCTAATTATTTTTTGGAAATAAATAAATTGTTGCCTCTTTCAAAGTGTAATTGAGGTTTGTACCTAATGAAAGGAATGTGGGTGGTCACCAATTTTAAATATTTAAGTGGCCTTCCCTTTTAGGTGTATAATAGTAGTGTTTTACCCTATCTTTATTATTTCTGTTGAAATAATTTCTTAGATAATAAAAGGTCTAACCATTCTTTAATTTTTCCTCTGAAGTTAACTAGGCTCTTGTACTTCAGTCTGTTAGTTAAGTAATTGGATACAGGACATTGTATAAGTAAACTTAAATACAGCTGTGATTACTTTAAAGTTAGAAAGGAAGCAAGTATTAGGAGAACATTTCAAAGTGATCATCTTAAAACATCAACTTAAAACTGTAGAAATTTTAAATTAGAAATGAACAAACATTTATTAGGCTCCCTTCCTAAACTCACTATGTACTCTGGGTAATTTATCACATAAACTAGCCTCAGTCTTTTTACTAACAAGATTCTGAATAATAGTAGTTTCTCTCTTAGCTCTGCAGTTTAGTGTTTCCCTAATGGCTCCCATGAATCCTTTTTATAACGTCGTGCTTGCATAGTATTCTCTGAGCTTTCTTCAGGTGCATGTTATATATATAAAAAAAAAAGGCAGCAGCCTCTTTCATGGTCTTTAGACTTAATCTCATGTGTATAGAGCTGGAGTTAGTCTTTAAAACCTTGTTATCTGTAAGAGTCGTTTTAGAGGAAGTTTGTGAATTGTTCGGCAGACCAAGGTGCATACTAATAAACAGTTCTAAACATGTATTTTTTCTGGGCTGTAAACCCTCTCACCTGTCTTCTTATCTAAAGATCAGAGTACAGGCTTGGTAAAAATAATGTAGTGATTTTGTTGTGGTGAAAATCCTATTACCTACATGACCTGTTATAACTACTGTCTATGAGAAAACAACAGGCTACTATAATTGGTGTAAAGTAAGTTAGTGTGTTGTGAGCAAAAGGTAAATACTTATTCTGTTTCTCAATTTTATTTTCTCTTTTCATTTCTTCTTGAAAACACTACAACATTTCTCTTGCCATATATCCAGCACAGCTGCTGCTTTTGCCTAAGCCCAGTCATAAAAAGTAAATGACTTTGGAAATATATTGATTTAAGATCAACAAATGTAAAGTACAGGTGGCAAATATATGTCTGCTTCTTATAGGCCTGTGTCTTGTATAACTTTCAGTTTGAACAGACAGATACTGATACAAAGTTTTTAATAGAATGGTGTGATACTAGTCATAACCTGTTGGATCTGTTATTTTAGGCTTCCTGCATACTCTGGCAGGTATGGCTGCATAAATTGATTTGTAGGGTTACTTACTATTTTTCTTTTAAATCAAAGTTCATTTTGGAGAACAGAGGAGTATCTTGGTGAAAGTAGTTTGATATACCATGCTCTTATACAGCCCTACCTCAGATTCAAGCCCTGTTGCTTATTAAGTATTTACAACACAGGATGGAACCCGCAAGAAAAGAGGGATGGGGCAACTGCATATTCATGGGAACTTTAATATTGGTCTTAATTTAAAATTGCCCTAAGAAAAATAGAGGGAAGCACCTGTTCAGTTCCCCTTTCATAGTCATTTATTGTTAATCGTCAATAGCTCAATGGCTAATGGGGAGGAGGCATCAAATGGACCTCTCCCTGGGTCTGATATTGTTCAACATCTTCCTTAATGATTTGGGTGATGGGATTGAGTGCACACTCTGCAAATTTGGAGATGATTCCAGATTGGGTGGAGATGCAGATGTTCTGGAAGGTAGGGCCAGGATACAATGACTTAGATAGTTTGGAAAAATAGCGTGCAGTCAACCAGATGAGCTTCAGCAGGGATAAGTGCAAAGTCCTGCTCTTGGGATGAACTAATTGTATGCACAAATACAAATGGGGGAATGAGTGGCTAGACTGCAGAGAAGGACCTGGGTGTTACAATAGATCATAAGCTGAATATGAGCAAACAGTGTACTCTTGTTGGAAAACTTGCAAATCAAGAGAAGTTATTCTTTCACTCTATTCAGGAATGGTGAGGCCTCACTCCCCATGTGTCCAGTTTTGGGCCCTACACTTCAAGAAGGCTGTGGACAGACTGGGAATATTCCAGTGCAGAGCAACAAAAATGAGTAGAAGCCCTGGCAGCAAGCCCTATGAGGAAAGGCTGAAAGAACTGAGATTGTTTGGAGAACATTGGCAGGGGGGAGTTGATAACAGTTTTTAAATAGCACATGATTGTTTAGAGAAGACGGAGCTGGGCTTTTCTCTGAGGTTGCAGGGGACAGGACTAGGAGCAATGGACTGAAGATTCAGCAGGGAAAATTTAGATTGAAGATCAGGAGAAACCTTCTGATTATGAGGGTGGTGAAGCCCTGGAACAAGCTACCTAGAGAGGATGTGGAATATCTACCCTGGGAATTTTCAGGACAGACACTTGGTAGGGATGGCTTGTCCTGCTTTGAGCAGGGGGCTGGACTAGATAATCTTACGACATCCCCTTCCAGCCCTGCTTTCCTAAGATCCTACTTGTTCTGGATTCCAGTTTATTTGATTTTGGTACAGGGCAATCAGATCAGGCTTTTTACTTACAGTCTAACTGAAGGATTGGCAGGATGGAAATATCTAGGCCTGGCCTGTTCAGTTGCACAGTGGGCACATTTACACATTCAGTTAATGCACCCGAATAAACTCTGGTGCAGTTTGCCCTGGAGTCAGCTGCTCCCAGGCTCAGTATCTTTACATGCGCCAGGGATCACAGGAGTTAGACTCAGAGTGGAGCAGCTCTGGGCTGGCAGAGGGCATTGGGGGTCAGCCCTGGGCTCTGGCTGGTAGCGTTAGGTGGTGGTGGGGCTGGCTGGGGCACAAGGGTGATGAAGTGGGGGGATGGGCAAAAGACAGTCCTGCATATTTGCATCCTTGTGCCCTAGTCAGTCCCAGTCACCATCCACATGACCGTTTCAGTGGAGTTAATTCGTCTGCTATAAGATAGTACTGTCCTTGACAGTACTATCTTTTGGTGGAGTTAATTAGTGGACTCTAATTCAGTACTCATGTAAACAGTTGGTGCTTTACTACAGAAGTAGTCTGCTCTGCAGTGAAGCACACACATAGATGCATCCAGAAAGAAAGACTAATTCAATAACAGTACTATCTACATCTTTAGTCACTAAAATCCTGCTCAACAGATCTTTTGTTTCTTTCCATATTTTAAGTGAGGTATGCTTTTCTGCCATCCTTCTGAGAAGAGTTCACTTTATTTATCCAGCTTCTCCTCCTCAAAATAGTTTGAGAGAGAGATTCACCTCATAGACAACCTTTATTAGTCTCATGATGCTTTTATTTCGACTTATGAAATAAGAAGGAATTGCCAGTAGAAAGAAGGGATTTTTTCTAGTATATATGAACCCAAAACAGACCAGATATTCAGTTCTAATGAACAGTGGCCAGCTAATATGCATGAACCTCTGTGTATTTTTTAAAAAAAATCCAAACATTTTCAGGTTTTTGACATAATGAAGTAAACTGTGGTGCTTCTTACTGTCTCATCTTTATCTTGAGATATATATAATCTTAGAAATCTATCTTGTAATTCAACTGTATGCACTTCTGCAGATTGGCTTTGAACCCTGGCTTATTTCTCATGGCTTCCCTCAATGCAACACACACTGAGCAAGGTTCTTGTCACTGGGAGATTTTCAAAAAAGGAAGGAAGACTGACAAAATAGAATTAGCCAGGGTGAAAAGTAGGGGAGAAAGGTCTATGGAGAGAGCGTATATCTACATTTTTGCCTAGGAGAGGAGTTAAGGGCCAAACTTTATGAGGTCTTGGCCAGGGTAGCTTGTTACCTGTTGTATTACACAGGAAAAGCCATGTTCATTTAATCTATTAAGTTGAATCCCCTGAAATTGTTTTACTGACTTTGTTACAAACCTTTGATCTTCATCTTAAATCCAATTGTCCTCTTTTGTGGTATCCTCATTTGTTGTTGAAACTGTATATTTATGATTACACAAAATTAATCAGCCTCCAACTTTACTTTTAAAACCCTAAAACACACCTATCAATATCTGTTAACTTTCTATAATATCCTGAGTAGACTTGCAGGTCACTGAACGAGTGATCTGACTTTTGGGTTAGGGACAGACATTACACACAAACTGATTTAAGTGATCAGAAACTGGTTTAAACTTGTAACAGAACAGATGTTCAGTGCACATAAACCAGTTTGAGAAAAACCTGGTAGAAAGTAGTATCAGACTTAACTGATTTGGCTCAAACTGGTTTATGCAATGTCTGTCCCAGACCCCTTGCTTGTTTAAGATAAATCTGACACCTCCAGCATCCACAGCAGGGCTGGCCCCTCCACTCCGCTCCCTGGCTGGAGCTCCGAAACTGCAGGCTGCTTCCCCCTTCCCCTCATCACTCCCTGCTAAGCAGGAATTCCCCCCTCCCTTCTGCCTTTATGAGGAGGTGTCTGTGTATTAGCTAGCAGACCACATGCTGGCTACAGTCATGCTGAATCAACAGTCAGAATCAGCAAGTAGTTGGTAATGTCCCTCTGTTATTTTTGTAATTGGGTGATAAACACTGTTATCTATAGGGATCCTGTTTTTTCCTAATGAAAAACCACAAATTCTCTGCTAAAACCCCCCAAATCTGAGATAAAAATTAAAGGCCCCCCACAGCCGCACTCTGGCCCTGCTGATGCTTCTCAGTCCCCACCCACAGACCGTGCTCCCTCAGCCCTGACACAGGGGGCTTCCAGCTGCCAGGGCCATGGACCCAGGTCTGCAGCCCCCTGCCCTCTCTCTTCCCCTGCTGTGAACATGGGCAGGGCAGGTTCCCGCTACTGCGCACACTCCCAGTGGGTAGAGGGAACCCACACCCCCCAGATCTGTACCAGGGGCAGGTGCAGGCTGTGGGCTTGGGCTCCCACCCTGCTCTGCTCTCCCAGGGTCCCTGCAGATTTGTATCCATGACCTGGTGTGGCAGGGAGCAGAGGAGCTGTGTGGGGATCTCCTCACTGCTACACCCCCTCCTGCCCCCCTGCTGCCCTGGTGATGCACTTCCTGCACCTGACACTGCTTTGAGGAGTACAGCCCTGCACTACTTCCCTCAGTGCAGCCCCATGTGCAGGAGTGGCACAGATAAGCTGCTAACCACTGTTTGCTACCACCCTGCTTCCCTCCCCTGGGGTCTCCCCAGCCCAGCAGGAGTGACCTGGTATGGCAGGGAGCAGAGGAGCCACATGGGGATCTCCTCACCGCTGCTCACCACCCCTGCCCTCTCCCATGGTGACACACCTACAGTGCTTGACACTGCTTTGAGGGGCACAGCCCCACACTGCTGCCCTTATTGCAGCCCTGTACGCAGGAGGCACATCGCCGGGGCAGCACAGGGTGAGCAGTGGCAAGATTCCTGCATGGCTCCTCTGTCCTCAGCTGTGCCAGGTCATGGGGGAGGGAAACAGGGCAGCAGAGAACAGCAGCTAGCAGCTGCAGGCCCACTGTTCCCTACTGCCCTGCTTCCCTTCCCTGCAACCCACCGTGGCTGGGGACAGAGGAGCTGTGCAGGGATCTCAGCACTGCTCACCCCATGCTGCCCCAGAGACATGCCTTCTGCACATGGGGCTGCACTGAGGGAAGCAGTGCAAGGCTGTGTCCATGAAAGTAGCAGCAGACACTGGAGGGATGTTGCCAGGGCAGCATAGGGTGAGCAGCAGCGTGGGGATCCCTGTGCAGTTCCTCTGCTGCCTGATGCTCTGGGTTGTACCTGCTGGGCTGGGGAGGCAGGGTGGCAGGGACAGCAGTGAGCAGCTTCTCCCTGCAGCTCCGCTGCTCTCTGCTACCCTGCTTCTCTCCCCTGGGGCCTCCCCAGCCCGGTGGGCATGACCCAGCATGGCAAACAGCAGCAGAGCCATGCAAGGATCTCCCTGCTGCTGCTTGCCCACACTGCCCTGGTGACATGTCTCCTGTGCACAGGGCTTCAATGAGGGCAGCAGTGTGGGGCTGTACTCCTCAAAGCAGTTTCCTGCAGCCAACTTCCCCCTCAGCCGGCTTCCCCATTTAACTCACAAGCTCCTGGAAGGAAAGTGAGCCTAAGCCAGCCTGATCCAAAGTGGGTGAGTAAGAGCCTTAGGCCCTTCCCTTCCCCTTCTCTCTCCCCCTAAGGGCAGGGTTTCCCAACCTTTCTGCAATTAGGTCTTGCAGGCTAGAACTCTGCCAGCCTGCATAGCTCTTTGCAAAAGTAGGAAATCCACAGGTTTGTCTGCTAAAAGGGAAAATCTACAATTTCTCTGATAAAAACAGGAAATCCATGGTTTTCTCTGTTTTTTCCATGGGAAGCAGAAAACCCAGAGCCTGGCCACACCCTCTTCAGCTCCACGATGTAGAAGGAAGGGAGGGTTGTTCTAGCACCCCCTGGCTTCTAGCCTGAGCCACTGCAGGCATGTGCCTGGATTTCTGGGATGTCTGCCTGGTTAGAAAACTGATTTAGCCTAGACAGTTTAGACTAATCTGCGAAGATTGATTCAATTCAGGCTCAGGCTTTTTGAATGACTGTCCTTAGTCTTGAGGACTGTAAGGAGCTTGCTATATGTGAGTCTAACCCTTGGCATTGACATCTCATTATTATAATACACCATAAGAAAGAAAGATAAGGAAAAAAAAGATCATACGCATGTGGATGACTATTAACATCTTATTTTTCTGAGAGCAAGGGTAACAGCTACAAGAACTGGCCATAGAGCAATAATATTACTTAAGTGTATATCAACTGCTCTTTGGTGAAGTTGTTTCCAATTCTAAGTCTGATTTCCTTCCTCTCTCCCACCCACCCATCCACATTCCTTTCTACTTTAGATCAGAATGTGTGGTCTATGGCCAGCTGATATTTAAGAGAAAAATAAATTAGTGACTATTCAAACAAGGTGTTTAAAAATATATGTGGGTTTTTGAGGGAACGGGGGTGAAATCTCGACACTAGCTTGAGTGTTCAAATAATTCCCCTCCTCCCCCCCAATTCTTCGCTGTTACATGTTCTATACTCTTCAAATATATTTACCAGGTTTACCAAACTGCTGGTTCATCTATAATGTCCTAAGGAAAAAGAAATATGTATATCCAGAAAAATGTGCAGTTCCATAATCTTACACACTTAACTCTAATGCAATAAAAAGAGATCTCATTAAGTAAAAGACTTGGTTAAACTAATCTGTACGTGTATATATTCCTAAATTTTACTCTTATGCCATCTTGCTGTTTTAAGCTTGAACTTTTGAAGAAATTAAACCTATATATAGAAAAGGTAAAGATTCTTGAACCTTAACTCTGAAGATGAGCAGGTTCTGCCATGCCATCCAGATGAAGTAAGCTGGTGATTCCTAGGAAAAGATAACCTGTGGGGAGAGGGGGCAGAAATTTGTGAAGGTGTGGGGGGCCGTGGGTGTGTATGTGGGGTTTGGAGCCTGGGGAGGGGGGTTCTTGCATACCCTGGAAGGTTGAGGGGTACTGTAGTTCAGAAGTGAGGGGCAGCAGCAGGGCTGGAGGGGCTGTGGCTTGGGAGTGAGGAGCAGACGCATACACACACACTCAAGCACACAGACATGCAGACACCACCCAGCAGGTAAGTCTGTGGGGGGCAGGAGGGCAGATTGAGGCACTCATGGTGAGGGAGTGGGGCAGAGACGGGGCTGGGGTGAATGGGGTGCTGGTGTGGGCTCCAAAACCATGTGCGCAATTAATGTGTTAAAAAAACTAACGTACAACAATTAATGCATTAATTGTGATTAACTGATAGCCCTACTCAATACACTTTACAAAGGAGGTTAGTGTCATTTTCTCTCCTTTTATAGATGGGGACCAGGTACAGAAGTTACTTATTGTGCAGTAGGCATGCAAAAAGCACTCTATAGCCATAAGTGACTGAGGGAACATAGAATGCTGCAAAAATGGCAGATCCTACTCTAAGATAACCCTGGAAGGATGTGGTATCAGACTTCAGTGCTGTAGGTTAGAGTGCCATAATGAACATATATACCAGATCCCATCACAACTCATGTTATGTCACATTCTGCTGGCAGCCCATGGAGCTCTGTAGCACCCTGCTCACCTCCTCTCACCCCACCCCTCCCATGCAGGGCAGTCATCTAGCGTTGGCCAGAGCTTGTGTGGTGTGCCTGAGTGCTGGGCTGGCTCTACCCCAGGGCTGTCACTGCTAAGAATCAGCAAATCCCATTTCTAACCCACAGCCAGCTATGAGCCACTTTCTGGTATTATTACTCAGCATGCAGATTCTATCTATCACATATGAGCAGTTGTAAAGATTGCAGCTTTTGATTAAGTGCTGTGCTGATAGTGGATATAGCATTCACACAAGGGGCTGTCCAAGACGTTCATCTTGTACAGTGTTGTTTTGAAGTGTCTGTATCTAGATCCCAGTCTGTTCACCTTGATCTATGCTTCTTTGTCAAGGTCATGCCCAATGGGGGACTCATTTGATGTGGATATAAAATGCCATAGAAATGGATTTTTCACTGGATTACTTTGAACAATCATTTAAATTCCATTCACGTCACCCGCTATCCAAATTTAGTGCAACACAGAAGGCCACAGTACCCAGCCTCCCAGGCTCTCCACAGGCCCGGAAACATGACAGCAGGAGAGCAGTTAGGGTCTGTCTTTTTATGTCATTTGGTTGAATGTCCAAGACTGCAAGGAATACATCTGTGTGTATGTGCAAGTTGCACAACCCATTATGAGTATCTGCACGCTGATAAATACATTGGTGGGCTTCTTAGTGTGACAACTTCTGGACCATAAAGAAGCACAGTAATCAGCTGGGGCATGTACCACTGAAAGTGTGGTGGTTCACAGCACTTTGAAGTTGACACCTCATGTCATGCTGGCTAAATGCATTAAACCATCCACCCATGAAGAGACTTTGCTGCTAACCTTCTGAATGTGATGTTTATAGGTGAGGGAATGGTCTAATGTGACTTCTTCATAGCTTGGGGTATGCTCATGGAGAAGGATATACAGTAAAAGCTCTGTTATCCGGCATCCCCTGGAAATGGGGGATGCTGGATAACAAAATATGCCGGTTAATTGAGTGGCCTGGGCCACCACTTCTCCCACCACATATGAGGCATCCCTCCACCCCTCCCACGGCATCGCTGCCCCTCCTGTGGGCCCTGCAGGATAGGGAGGCAGGCCCTACACAGCCCCGCACAGCCTGTTATGCCCCCAGGCTGTGGGGCCTCAGCAGCGCAGGCTGCTTTGCCCCTGGCCATTGGGGCTTGGAGAAACTGGAAGCCTGTGGAGTTTTAATTAAACTGAGGGGTGATAGTTTCATGCATGGCATTTCCCCTGCCTCCCCAAGGTTTCATGTTTGGTAAGTTGAACCCCCATAGCTGCCCCCCACAGGGGTGTAACCATCTAGTGCAGGCAGAGTCTTTCCCCACTCTCTCAGTGTTAACTAACTAAGATGTTTCCAAGTTCTAGAGCAGGCAGCACCACACAGTTTTGGTTTAATAAACACACTAACAGTTTGGCAGCTATAACATTTGATTAAAATGAGGCACCTCTCTTCCTTACACTGGATTCACCCACACCCTGGTGTTTGCCCCCATAGGAACATTGGGGAGAGAGAAGGCAAGGGGGACATTGCCCCAGGCATCCTGGGTTATGGGATGTGATGCCTGTGATGCTGGCTAGAGGAACCTGTGAGCAGGAGGACAATGGCTCAGTGTCCGGGTCTGAGCTCCTGAAACCCTCTAGCCCTGCTCATAGATTTCATAGACATTAGGGCTGGAAGGGACCTCGGAAGATCATCGAGTCCAGCCCCCAGCCCCAGGGGCAGGAAGTCAGCTGGGGTCATAGGATCCCAGCAAGATAAGCATCCAAATTTCTCTTGAAGGCATTCAAAATAGGTGTTTGAACTACCTCCGATGGCAGGCTATTCCAGACCTTGGGGACTCAAACAGTAAATAAATTCTTCCTTATGTCCAGCCTGAAATGGTCCTGCAGGAGTTTATAACCATTTGACCTCATCATCCCTTGGGGCACTCTGGTGAACAAACATTTCTCCAGATCCTAGTGGACCACCCTTGTAAACTTATAGGTGGCCATCAGATTGCCCCTGATTCTGCACTTTTCCAGGCTAAAGAGCTCCATAGCTCTCGGCCTGTCATCGTAAGGTCTGTTTTCCTGACCTCTGATTAAGTGCGTGGCTCTTCTCTGGACTCTCTCAAGCTTCTCCACATCCTTTTTGAATTGTAGAGCCCAAAACTGAATGCAGTACTCCAGCTGCAGCCTCACCAAGGCCGAGTACAAGGGGAGAATGACGTCCTGGGATTTGCTTGAGAAGCATCTATGGATGCAAGCCAGCGTTTTGCTCGCTTTACTAGCTACAGCCTCACATCGAAGGCTCATGTTCATCTTGTGATCAATCATGACCCCCAAGTCCCTTTCATCCATAGTGCTAGCCAGCGTAGCACTGCCAAGCCTATAGGGATGCTGCTGGTTTTTCTTCCCAAGGTGGAGAAACTTGCATTTTTCAGTGTTAAACACCATCAGGTTCTCGTCTGCCCATTTCCTGAGTCTGTCAAGGTCAGCCTGGATTTCCCTCCTGTCCTCGGGTGTGGATGCTTTGCCCTAGAGTTTGGTATCATCGGTAAACTTAGCCAGTCCGCTTCTGACTCCAATGTCCACATCATTAATGAAGATGTTGAACAATATGGGTCCAAGGACAGAGCAAAGGGGGACCCCACTGGTCACAGGGCACCATGACGATTGACTTCCATCAACCACCACCCTCTGGGTCCTACTACGGAGCCAATTCCCCAGTCAATGGATTGTGGTGGACCCAAGGCCACAGTTAGCCAGTTTTGCCAAGAGGTGATCATGGGATACCAGATTGAAGGCTTTTTTGAAGTCAAGATATATGACATCAATCTTCTCTCCCTTGTCCAGATGATAGGTCACCTGGTCATAAAAGGAAATAAGATTGGCCAAGCAAGACCTACCCACAACAAACCCATGCTGGCTATCCCTCAGAATGTTGCTGTCAGCCAGTCTGGTTGAGAATGACCTCTTTAATAATCTTTTCTAAGACCTTCCCCAGAATAGAGGTCAGGTTGCTGGGCCTGTAGTTACCTGGATCCACTTTCCTCTCTTTCTTGAAGATAGGCACCACATTGGCCTTCTTCTAATCTTCGGGCACTTCACCAGAGCACCTGGAGTTCTCGAAGATCCATGCCAGGGGCTGAGCTATGATGCTAGTCAGCTCCTTGAGTATCCTGGGGCGTAGATTGTCAGCGCCGGCGGACTTGAAGGTGTCCAGCCTCTCAAAGTGTTCCTTCACAAGATGAGCATTGGTGCGGGGCAGGGAATCTCACTCACCCGGGCCTCCCTGTCCTGTAATGGGCAGGGGCATCCCATGGGACTGGTGAAAGACTGACACAAAGTACCCATTTAGTAGGTTGACTTTTTCCTGGGTGTCGGTTGTCAGTTGTCCCATCTGGTTTAGCAGGGGTCCACTGTTGCCCTTGCTTTTCCTCTGGCTCCCCACATATCTACAAAAGGACTTTTTATTATCCTTGATACAAGTAGCTAGTTGGAGTTCCGTCACAGCCTTGGCTGTCCTGGTTTGCTCCCTGCAGATCCAGACCAGTGCAGAATATTCCTCCTTGGAGGTGGATCCCATCCTCCATGCTTTGTAGGTCTTTCTTTTTAGATGCAGGAGGTCCACTAGTTCCTTGCTGAGCCAAGGGGGCTGCTGTGCCCTTTTGGTGCCTTTCCTCTGAGATGGAATAGCCTGAGCTTGTGCATCAAGGATCACTCCCTTAAGGAGCAACCACTCTTCCTGAACTGCCCTGCCTTTGGGGCCATGGTCCCTTAGGGCCTCACTGACAAGCTTCCTGAGCTTGTCAAAGTCAGCTTTCCTGAAGTCAACTTCAGCATTGCTGACTCACTTGCCAGCTTTACGGCGGATGGTGAAAGTGATCAGCTCATGGTCGCTGTCACTCAGCTTTCCTTTGATCATTAGGTCATTGATTAGGTTGTTCCCAGTTGCGAGTACCAGGTTGAGCAGCGCTTTCTCTCTCCTTGGCCTGTAGACTTCTTGTGTCAGATACAGGTCATCCACGCATGAGAGGAAGCTTTCCGACTGCTCAGATTTGGCCAAGCGCTCTTCCCACAAGATGTCTGGGTAGTTGAAGTCTCCTTTGATAAGTATGGATCGTGAGCGTGTGGCCTCAGCCAATTCCCTGGCGAGCTCCTGGTCAAGCTCTTGACTTTGAGTGGGAGGTCTGTAGTAGACTCCCACCATTGTGTCCCTTGAGCCGTGTTCCCCATGGATTTTAACCCAGAGGATATTGAGTCATCCACCCTGGTTGCCAATATCAGCTTGCAGGGACACATAGCTTTCCTTGAAATAGAGAGCTACATCCCCGCCCCTTTTGTCCACTCAATCTTTCCTGTACAGGGTATAGCCATCTATACCCATGGGTGGAGTCTCACCATGTCTCCATTATCCCTATGACATTGTAATTATTTGTGTTAAGCAGGAGGACAAGTTCTTCCTGTTTATTCCCCAAGCTCCTGGCATTTGTGTACAGGGAGGCAAGCGTCCCCTTTCCTTGCTTACTGGTTGTTCCAGGGCTGTGGCATGGGTGGGCTCCCTTAAGTGCCTTGGCCTGCTGGCTTTGCAAGAGTTGCTCAGCAGGCCAGAAGGGGCGGGGGGCCCCCCGTCCCCTCGGCGGGCTTAGTTTAAAGCCTGGTGGAGCAGGTTATGGGTGTACTGGTAGATAGCATGTCTAGAGGCCAACCTTGTATTGTTTATACCCTACAGCATAGGAATAAACACTTATTCTAGCATCTCTGGCTGGCAGAGGCAGTGCAATATAGATTGTCACCTGTTCCAGCTAGGGAGATGCAGGGGTGAGGAGGGTAGTATGCAGGCTGGCAGAAGGCATTCTTGAATTTGTTGCTTCTCCAATTTTCTCCCCCAGTCTATACCCTAACCATAAGCATTCCTGATTCATTTAATTTAAAATGCTTTGTTCCACTGAGACTGGGAAGTGGGTTGAACCAGTTTTTCTATGCACTTGAAAAATACCAATTAGGTGAGATGTACGTCCTTGTGAAATGTACAGTTTGGGAAGGGAGGATTTCTTATCCCCTTCACTATCATAGAAAACTGCTTGCCCCCTACTGCTCTCTTTTTGCCTTGGTTTCTGACCTATACAAATGAGGCTGCTTTGTTTTTAGAATTTATCTGAGAAACTCAACTCAAATATGTCTATCATAGCAAAGTTGTCTTTCTAGTACATTCAGTTGTATCAGTCACTACTACCAACATTTTAAAGCTATGATAGAAAGCAGCAGTGCTCAGCCTTCCAGCCTCATGGCTGGAAGGTCTGTTGGCCATATCCAGAGTTGGGCTGGCACACAGGACCATGTCATCCAGCCCACAGGGATCTCCGCGTATGCAGAAATTTGGTGGTGGGGAACAGTGGTGGCACAAATTGCCACGAGTGGCTCTGGAAGCTGTGGCAATTTCGGGAGCCCCTGCAGAGAGCCCCGCAGGCTGGGTGGTACATCCTTGCAGGCCAGAGGTTCAGTGCCACTGATAGAGTGTATTTGGATGACCTATTTTAAGGCCTTCTTGTATAAGGTCTCCTTCCAGGCCCAGTGTTTTGTTTAATTTAATCTGACTACTTGTTTTGCTTGATATGTTGATTGCTTTCCTTATTCTGCTGACTAGGCTAGCTGTAAATGTTGACAAAAGATTAACTCTGTGGTCATTCAGAAACAGGCCTGGAATTATAAACAGAGCTAATGGGTGAACCTTCAACCCTTTGGCGGCAGAGGTGTGCATTTGTGAAAACAGATAGATCTAGCTTGTGTCTTTGCCCACCTCCACTGCTGTCACGTTTGCAATTTGGTGTTGATTGCTGATTTTTGCACACATGTTGCCATGAATTTTTCACATCTTTTCTTCTACACAAGTGAAACAGAGATTAGAGGTCTCTGCATGGACCCACCCCAAAAAAACAACCCTACTGTATACACCTGCAAGTTATTGCACGGGAGCAAATGGAATTACAAGTGGAAGAAAAGATTCACAGATCATTTATGGATTACACAGAGTAAACCTCACAAAAGTCTGTTCACTGAGCTTAGTTTGGTGCCATCCTTGCTGATTTGTTTGGTGGTTTCAACTTCTATGGGTGTGTACAAAAGTTCTCTGTGCACTTTTTACAGCACTGTAATTAAGAGCACTTTTTATAGCACTATAAAGTTACAGTGCTCTTAAACATGACAGGAATGCAGTGTTTGGTGAGGGACCTCTGAGCCTCCCTGCACTTTCCAGGCTAGGAGTCAGAGGGTGCTCTGCAGCCTCCTGGGGCTCCTTCACTGGTCAGAAATTTGACCAGTGTACAGAAGTTATTTACGGTAGGTTGCCAAAGTGCTGTAAAATATAGTGCTTCAAAATGTAATACCTAATTTAAAGTGCTGTACCCATTTTTAAAGTGCTGAAAAGTTTTACGCTTCTGTTGAGTCATGTCAAGAAAATGCTTTAAATGGTGGAAAAAAGCAACTTCTGTACATACCCTATATAACTTGAATTTCTAAGCAAAGTTTTCTTCTCCTTCCTTCAGCTCCAGTTAAACTCTGCTTACTTGTCCTCTCCTATCTTTTTATTTTGTATTTCATGCTGCTTCATCTGCTTCTGGGGAGACAACTAGGTAGGGTTAGTAGGTGACAGGGTTATTAAAAGATAGGAAATATCTGCATCCAATCAGACAGGAAGAGCAAGTATGGAAAACAGTGATGCCTGTGCGTAACAGGAAGCCAAAGGAGCACAGCAGTGGGATTAAGCTGCAGCAGAGAGGGGCAGGTTGCCTGTTATGTGAAAGGAGAAACTCCTGTGAATGATTACAGGCTATATAAACCCAGCACCTGAAGGAAGGAAGGAAGGCAGGCCAGTGTGATGCAGGGAACAGACCTCCCTGGAGAGAAGGGCTGCAGGTAGCACCCTGGTGAGAGCTCCAGGGGAAGTGGGGCTGGCAAGATGTATGGTGTTACCCAGAGTGGGGGAGGGTTTGGTTTTTTTGTGCAAGCATTTTCTTGTACCACAGCGGGTGCCCCAGAAGCACCCAGTTTAGAACCTTGCTTTGGTCAGGGACTCCAGAGGGCTGGAGCTGAGCCTGAGAGCAACCTCACCTGGGTCACAGACTCCAGAGTCTGGAACTAAGATAGAGCAAGTCAGGGCCAGAACCCAAGAAGGAGCAAGATGGGGGCTAGGAAGCTGAGATCTGAGGCACTGGACCTAAGGTGACAGGGGGCCCAGCCAGAAGAAAGGAACTGCAACCAGGAAGGCTGTTGCTCCAAAGGTTTGAGGCCTGACAGGGCCAAGCAACCCCTCTAAAGTGATACCATACCATCTGCGAGGGTATTTTGCATTTTGCAAAAATCTTGTTGGTCTAATAAAAGGTATCATCTTTACTATGAGTCCTGAGTGCCAGATCCCATGTTGTACTCATCCACCCATCACCCCTCCTGGGACCTGGGAGAGCTGGGTTTGAGTCCTTGCTCCACTACAGATTTCCGGTATGACCTTGAGTATAACAGTAAACCTCTTTCTCTAGGTCCATTTCCTCATTGTAAAAATGGAGTGTAGCAGGACCTGGCCTCTGAGGTTGGCCACAGCACCTCCTAGTGGTCCTTTTTGTCCTGCTTGCTCCCTTCTGGCCTTTCAGGTGATTGCCTTGTTATCCTGCCTGCCATGACTTGCAGGTGAAATTGGGGAGACTACCATCAAAGGCCAACGTGAGCTTTCCAGACACAGTCCCTTACCCTAGGGGAACATCAGCTCTCACTTGGCTCTGACCCCTCTGGAGCCCAGTTGTGCCCCTCCAGGTCTCAGGTGCCTTAAAGACTTTAATCATGGCCTCCAGCTGCTCCCACGGCCATGCCCTTGCCTCACAGGTCTTACTCTTATGTCCTTCACTACACCCTCTAGCCTTATATTGGTGTTAGCCCTCTGAGTCCATGACTTTTTCCAGACTGTTACACTCAGCCTATGAACCCCATGGCTTTGGACCATGTAGCCCACCGGGTTCTGCACCCTTTCAGGGCTTGGTCTTGATTTTACCTCCTTCCCTGTTCACACACTGACCCCTGGCCCTTTCTCAGCTCTAGCCCCTGCAGCCTACTGGGTCCTTGACTGTTGCAGGACTTTATCTGGTCTCGAGCTCCTTATGATAAGGCATGATCCCTGGCCTCCAAAACGGCCCCTATCATCCATACCCAAACCCCTAGCAGGTTCCAGTCCTCTGCCCGCTGGCTCCCTCCAGCTTCTCTAGATACTTGGGCTGACCTGCTCCCTCCTTTCACAGCCCAGACTCTGTGGAGTTCTCCCCTCTCTGGAGGTCAGGGCCAGGCTGCCTCTCTAGCTCTGGAGCTAGGCTTTAACTATACTTTTCAGTCACTTGACTCTCAACTGACTCAGAGGGTTCTGCTCAGCACATCACTTACTTTCCTCTCCTTTACTGCAGTCTGCCCAGCTGTTCTTGGTCTGCTTCTCAAGTACTTGCTTGCCAAAGCACTGCCCTCATAGCTTACTGATCTCCCCAGAGAGCTGTCTGCAGCTCCTCTCTGTATCTTCCTCTGGACTGCCTACTTCTCTGCAGCTGGCCCTTGCTCAGCTGCCTATACCACACTGCAGCCCTCTGAGGCTGACCTCTTCTTCTCTAAGTAGCAGGGGCAATAAGACTTCCCTCCCTTACCAGAGTATTTTGAGGATAAAAGCATTTAAAATATTTTGGAGCTAGTGGAGCTCCATGTTGGCACAAAGAGCTACCTACTTGCAAAGCTGCAGGATCAGGGACTTAGTGGGTATGGTCTGGAGAATACAGATTTGTATTTTGTCTCTAAAAGGTCCTTGAATATATGATGACTGGTAAAGCAAACCTCTAATATATAATTCTATATATTTCATACTCATAGGTAATGGTAGTAAAGGAGAAGCATTATAGAGGCATTTCCAAATTTCTCTCCTTTTCATTACCAGTTGGGAGTGAAACAACTCTGAACCAAAGATGACATGAAGGTGCACTCTCTTCTCACCTTCTTATTGTATGGATGTTCTGTAGTTTCAGGTAAGTTTTGGTATGAGTGTCATGCTGTATAATGCCACAGGAACCTGTGCTGCATATGACACAGCAATAAAAAGAGCAGATGTGAATACAAGCAGCGACAGCTCAGTACCTTCTAGAAGCAGTGAACCAATTCTGCTGGATTTAATTTGGATTTTTTTGCAGCGGGGAGGGAGAAGGGAAGCATATAGACTCAGTTGACTTGTTTAACTTGTTCATAAATATTTCGACACTTACAGTTACATGTCTTGAGTATTACAGGGCTTGAAGTAGTAACTGGACAGGTTCCCAAAGACTGCATTGTGCAGGAGCCTGACTCAGCTGCAGGTGTGGGGCAGGGGTAGGGGATGTGGCCTAGCTCTTATCCCACCATGCGGGGGCAGGGTAAGAGGAGGGATGTGACCTGGCCCCAGTCCAGCAATGCAGGGGGAGGGAAGGAGTATGGCCTGGTCCTGATCTGACTGCATAAGGCTTGGGAATTTGGCAGTGGGCATGGGTGGCAGTATTAATTGCCACTGTTCCCATGCTGCCAAATTTCTTGACCCATGGGGAGCCATGTGGGCCGGATGCAATGGATCCCTGCCCAAAACTCTGAGGCTCTGCATTCACAGACAGCTCAAGGTTTTACCACTTCACTTCAGCTACAAAATACATTACAAGCAGATTACAGTAGAGGTTGAAAACTTCCACTAGTAGGTGGAGGTGAGAGCTACTGCAGGGCTATGGGTTGTCAGGAGTCAACTGGATACTGAATAGACATCAGTACAGAGTGTGGATACCAAGGGGAGTTTGGAAGTTGGTGAGACATGAATGAGGTGACTGCTACACTGTAATATGAACAAAATACATATAATTGCATTTAGCTCTGCTCTGGAGGTGGTCTCTTACATTTTTATCTTTACAGTTCCCCCCCCCCACCATCTCCCATTATGCAATTTATATGAAAAACAATACACCCATGAACAACTGGAATGCTCTGCCTTTCTTAGCTATCCTAAGCCTGAGCTTATATGGGGAGATAGCAGCATATCCAGGCCAGACACAAGAACAGAAGTAATTAAGGATGGACTTTATTCAATTAGAAGTGAGAAGAAAGTTACAGACAAAGCTTCTTCTTACATGTGGCACATTCAGTTTGGGGACCAAAACTGGACTGCTGACTGGAAGAGGATGGGTGGGATTGAACCATTCTCTATTCCTGGAGCATAACTTTAAAGTGCAAGAGAGCTTCCTGGAGAGCTGAGCCATAAGGAAAGCAGTGTATCTACATGGTGACAGTGAGATGACAGTTAAGGTTACATCATGTTCAGCTAAGGAAACCAACAGCTCCTGAAGCTTCTTTGGCTTAAAAAATCCTAATGACTTACTTCAGAACAAAGCCCTAATGTCAGCTTTTCCTATAGAAAGTCTATTCTTCCCTCTCTTTATAGAGAAGGGAGAGATCTGTGCAACTGAAGTGAAACCAGATGTTCAGGTCTTTTTTTCTGTGAGAAGGATCCTTGACATGCTGGAGGAAAGTATGGCATGTCCAACCCAAACATTTTGTCCTTTCTGTGGTAGAAGTTTAAAATAGATGCCTTGCCTACATGGTAATTTAGTGTCCCGGTCTTTCTGTTTGACACAGGGCTTGTTGTTGTGACCTGTCCTATTGGCACCACTGGGAGAATGCATGAACACTCAGTACTGGTTGCATGAGCTCACCCCAAGCTATTATGAATTTGGTGAGAGTGCAAGAATTTGACTACTACCTCCAGGAAACCCCTTTCTTTAATAAAATGAAAAATAGTCACATACTCTAAATGTTAATCTATTCCCCTGCTAATCATTACAGTTTGTGACTACAATTGGTGCCTATGGCCTGATTAGGGTCTGTAGGAGACAGTAGTACCAGCGGCCAGTGATGTGTTAGTTTGTTTTAGCAATTGTGACATAGTTCTAGTTGGATTTTTCCCCCCATGTTTTTTAGTTTTGGCCCAGTTGGCTGAAATATAGTACTGAGTGCAGAGCGAGGGAGTGATAGCCAGATACCTCTTTCTCTGAAATAAGCCTTTATGCATTTGTTGTTTTATGATACTTAGATTAATATTTTGCACTATTCCTTTAATAAACATTTTGAACAAAACCTGTGCTATAAAAACTTACATCTTTGAACAAAAACAGGAAATGAGTCTAATGTATGACATCTTCTGTTTGCAAAGGTGCAAGATCAGGGTAATTTGTTTCATGTCAGTTTTTAGTGTCTGATTCTCACAATGTTACAGCATTAGGCAGGGAGACAGAGCTGAGAGGATGCACATCTATAACCCATATCAGTATAAACAAAACTAAAGTAGAAACCTTTAATATGAGAAAGGGATGTTTTGTTGTTGGGGTTTTTGTTTGTTTGTTTGTTTGTTTTGATATTCAGACCAAGACTACAGCACCTGAAATCATCCTTTCAAAAAGTGGTTTTAGTGTGCGTAGATTTTTTTGCTAATGCAGCACTACATCATACTGGGTGAACAATGCTCTGAAAGGCTGAGTGCTCTTCACAGCAGCTTCCTCAAACTGGCTGTCGCTTCTTTTGATTATATATTTCAGGTCCAGTTCATCAAATGGAAGGAGATAATGCTTTAATTCCATGCGAATTTACTGCTGAAAATTCTTCATACATTAAAGACTTTATACTTATTTGGACAGCAATAAAAAATGCATCTACCTCTGTTCTGGCATCTTTCAATAAGACATCAGGAATCACTAGATTTTTTGAAAAAAGACTGTCTTTGGACACAGCCAAGCCATATCACTTACACATAAATGGTCTGACTCTACATGACCAGGGAGACTATCTGTGTAACGTTTCAACACCTCAGTACACAGAACTGACTATAACAACTTTACAAGTTGGTAAGTTGACATGATTTCTGCATAGCAGGACAGAGGAAGAAAAAGATCAGCTAAAATCTATGGGCTCTCAAGGAAAATTCTCTCAAGAGTCCTTCAAGAGATATAGGGAGGAAAGTGTTTTGTGTTTGCATTAGAAAAATATTGAGCTGGATCAAAAAAAAAATCCAGTGTTATCTTGTTGACTATTGAGATTTTTGCATTTTATAGACTTAAAGATTTTCTTTCAGCAGCTCTTTTTGGACTTGGCCTTGTGTGGGGCCGAGTCCCCTCAATGCCCACTGACTCTAGCTGGAACTGAGTGTGCTCAGCAACTTGCAGGCTCAGGCTGTCAATGCTGTGTTGAGGGAGAAGGTGTCTTGGCTACCATGACCTTCACACATATGGAAAAGTCCTGGAAGAACTACATGGAGGAAGGAAGAAATTATCACTTTTGGCAATCTTTTTTAAAGATGTCATTGTTATACCAATCTGTTTTTCACAGCTGCAAATATGAATGTGTGTGTACATGCATGTTTTATGGGCTGTAGCAGATTTGCAGCTGTGAGAACTCTATTATGTTATTTGCGTCCCTTCTTTTTCCAGGGAAGTTACTATTACTGCTTCCATCTCTTGCCTGGGTTTGTTTGCTAAAGGCTAAACCCCGCCCCATGGAATCCAGGTTACGAGAAGCATAATACAAAGAAATGATGAGGAAGATTTTGGAGTTGTGTCATTTCCTCTTGAAGTGTAAACTGGAGAACACAACATCCATTCTCATCTAGCAGCACTTGAGAAGCTGTAGCAATTATTTAAAAGTGGGATTTAAAAGTCTGAAATAGGAGCTAGTTTAGAGCTCCAAACACAGTCTTAAAATGAGACCTTCTGAACGCTTTGTCAGGCATCTGGGACAGACAGGTAGATCTGTGAGGAGTCTGCATGGGGATGGTTTTTGAATTGCATTTGTGGATTAGACCATCCAGAAATAAGGTGTAGAGCAAGAGGAGAAGGGAACTAGGGCACTCAGTCCTCTAAGACCCCCATTGATACAATATGGGGAGAGAGACATGAGGGAAGAGCCTCAAAACAAACATGCTGAAGAAGTAATTAAGTAGGAGGGGAACCAGGAGAGAGAAATAACTTTGTTTTATGCATGGTTTGCCCCTTGATTGCTGACCCTAATTTCCACATCAGAGCACAATTACAAGACTGGGTGTCAGAGGCTCAGAATTTGCCCTGCATCACATGTTTTGAGTGGCAGGTGTCCATACTTGTCACAGTGACCCGGAGATGTACACAAAGGGCTCAAGCCCACAACTGCTCAGTGCTCTCTCCTCCCTTTAATGTCAGCTGCAGTTGTGATATGCTCACCCCGCTGCAGGGCCAATCCTTGGTATCCTCCATTAACATATCCTATAGAGCAGTGGTTCTCAAACTTTTCTTTCTGTGGACCACTTGAAAATTGCTGAGGGTTTCAGCAGACCACTTAAACTTTTTTTGTTCTACAAATCAAAGCGCACGACTCATATTTCAGTAGATTTACCTTTCTAATGTGGTGGATGTGCCTGTTTTTTTTAGCAAAGCTCTGGGAAGTTGGGTGTAATGTTTGTCAGCTTTAGCCTTAGGTCACCTTTCTGTGGACCACCTGAATGGAGCTCGCAGACCAGTGGTGGTCCGTGGACCACAGTTTGAGAACCTCTGCTATGGAGCGTGTCGTTGTTCTACCACCGTCAGCACAGTGCACTTAGTCTATGTTCAATGTTAGGTTAGAGGCTGTAGCAGGACTAGCCCCTGAGGATGGCTGTGGTGCCCCTTGGCAGTCGAATTAACCCTGTCCTGTGTACTGTGGTCTCTGAGGCCCCTGCCTAATCTGCACCTGCCATGCTTTCCTGGATGACCTATATCTATTTAGGAGGCTGCCCTTGGAAACTCAGACTGAGCCTTGGCTGCTCTCTTCCAATTTGGCCTCAGCCATTCATGCTTATATTCTCTCTCTTACACACACACATGCAACAGTGGGCTCCAGTCTAATTTCTCTGGGCCCCCCACTCCTAGCTAACAATCTTTATGCCTTGCTGGCACTGCTGTCTCCTACAGACCCTAATCAGGCCTTTGGGCACCAACTGTAGCCCTATTGGCCTTAATTGTGGCCTCCAGCCTCCCCCATAGTCATGCCTACATCTTGCAGATCTTACTTTAGCTCAACTCACCAGGTCCACTCCTGGCTTCAGCCCACTAGGTCCCTGACCCTTGCAGGTATGTTCTCTTGCTTGAGTCCTCTGGTTCCCTGAGCCTACTATATGCAGGGCTAGTCTACTTACTTACTGGGCTTCTGGCCCTTTCTTGGCTTTAGCCCACTGGACTCCTGGTCCTTTCAGGGCTTTGTCTTGGTTTCAGCCCCAACACAGAATACCTTCTGGGCATCCTTTGTGGCACCCAGGCTCCTATAGCCCCCCAAAAAGAGCACCCTGCTGGCACCCCTCCATGGCTACCTCCTTTTCCCCGTTAAGCCACATTGAACCTTGTGGTTAAACAAAACACAAAGACAAAGCCATCAGTCTCTAACCCTCACCTCAGGTTTCTTTGCTATGATGAAACCTCATTACCAATCAGCTGGCTCGCTCCTAGCCTTCAGGGTACCTTTCTAGGTCTGCAATCACCACTCTTGCAGCTCAAACTTGGAAGAACCTCTTCTCCATCCAAAGGTCAGGACCATACTGAGACCTCTAGCTCAGAGGCTAAGCTTCTTAGTAGTCTGGACTCCACTCCTTCCAATCACATGGCCTCCACCTAACCCTGGAGTTTCTTCTTAGCCCATTACTCAGTCTGCTCTGAGCTATTGCAGTTTGCCCAGCTGGCCTTCACCTCCTCTTTAACTAACTTCCTGCTTAGAACAATGCCCTATACCTTACTGCAGGAGCACTGTGTCCCAGAAAGCTGTCTGCATCTCTTTATCTTTTCTGTGTAGCTGGCCCTTAGTCAGCTGCTTGCTCTAGAAGGCTAAACTTTTCCTGCTAACTAAGCTCCCTTGACCCCTGTTACAGGAGAGGTCTGTAGGATTGTATCAGGTAGCCAGGAATTGTATTCTAGGTGATGCTCATTAGTTCTGTAATGTAAAAATCTGTGTTTCAAGTTTGCTAAAAGTTACTGTTGAATATATTACTGAATTGTTCCTGAAAAAGCAAATCAATGGGAGTATTCATGGCATTGGACACTACAGCAGAGATTGCAATTACAGGATCGGGCCATTAAGCTTCTTTTTGAGAAACCCACCCACCCATGCTACAAATAAGAGAATAGCTAGAACTCAGAACTGAAATGAAGGAAGTAAATGTAAAGCGGCATGCTTTCAACGATATGGATTTAAAATGTACTTAATATTTTTAAGCTGTATTCTTTTGAGACTGCAGAATACTAGAGGTAATATAAAAAATTATTTCAATTTAAGTGTAAGATTATGATAATATTAAAGGACAGAGCAGCATGGGTCTCACCTGAATGACAATTTTATGAATTACAAACTAGAAGAAAAATGAATAGATCTACACTTGGGGGGGGGCTATTGTATGCATTGGGGGAATCAGGTGGCATCTATAGGAGGAAGGGGTGGGGGGAGATAGCGTCTGGAGGGGGATGGAGAGGGCAGGCAGTGTCTGAGAGAGGAATGGGGGCAGGTAGCATCCACGGGAGCAGCCAGGGGGCAGGCAGGGTCCATGGTGGTTTGGGGAGGTCTAGGAGGGTTTGGCAGGATCAGAAGGGCAGACAGGGTCCACAGGGAGGCTTTTGGGGAACCAGGGGCTCTCCAGCAAACCTACCCTGAGGTAAAATAGATTCATAGATTCATAGATTCATAGATGCTAGGGTTGGAAGGGACCTCAATAGATCATCGAGTCCAACCCCCTGCATAGGCAG
>NW_005842218.1:528457-542595 GCF_000455745.1 Alligator sinensis
TCTCAACCTTCTCTTGCGGAGGCTGAAGAGGTCCAGGTGCCCCAGTCTCTCCTCATGCCTGCAAGCCCTTAACCATACGTGTGGCCCTTCTCTGGACTCTCTCCAGGTTATCCACATCCCTCTTGAAGTGCGGCGCCCAAAACTGCACGCGGTATTCCAACTGCGGTCTGACCAGCGCCCGATAGAGGGGAAGTATCACCTCCTTGGTTCTGTTCGTCATGCATCTGCTGATGCACGATAAAGTGCCATTAGCTTTTCTGATGGCTTCGTCACACTGACGACTCATGTTCATCTTGGAGTCCACTAGGACTCCAAGATCCATTTCTGCTTCTGTGCCACCAAGCAGGTCATTCCCTAGGCAGTAGGTATGCTGAACATTTTTCCTCCCTAGGTGCAGCACTTTGCATTTCTCCTTGTTGAATTGTATTCTGTTGTTTTCCGCCCATATGTCCAACCTGTCCAGGTCTGCTTGTAGTTGTTCCCTGCCCTCCGGTGTGTCTACTTCTCCCCACAGTTTTGTGTCATCTGCAAACTTGGACAGAGTACACTTCACTCCCTCGTCCAAGTCGCTGATGAAGATATTGAAGAGTATTGGTCCAAGGACCGAGCCTTGCGGGACCCCACTGCC
Organism: Alligator sinensis; assembly: GCF_000455745.1. Lineage (NCBI taxonomy): Eukaryota > Metazoa > Chordata > Crocodylia > Alligatoridae > Alligator > Alligator sinensis. The sequence continues at coordinate 529,086 of NW_005842218.1, forward strand.
CACACCCTTCCAGGTCGAAACCGACCCATCCACTACAACTCTCTGGGTACGACCCTCTAGCCAATTCGCCACCCACCAGACTGTGGGTTAGATTAGATTAGATTAGATTGGGTAGCCATTTTTGACATGATCTCACTAATCCCTGCAAATGTCTGCACTTAGCCGTTAAGTAAACAGTATTAGCTTTCTAATTTAATCTTATGAAATTAATCAGAAATACATATTTTTAGAAAAAAGGACAAGGACAAACACCAAACTAGTTGTAATGCTCACCAGCAGTGTGGTCACCGTGGTCAGCTTTGTTGCCGTCATCACTGCTATATATTGCCTTCCAAAGGTGAGTATGACTGTGAGTGTTAGAAAACTCCCTTCCACACACTTTACTACAGGATTTATGTAAAAATACAACTCCAGATGTTAAGGTCAAACCAGAATGTGGACATTTGACAAAATAACTTTGGGTTAAAAAACTGGCAAAAGACTGGAAATGTAAAATGAAAAAAAAGAAGAAGTTGTAGTGAATATTCCCCTCTTCCAGCCACTTCATGTGGCTGGCAAGCAGCCCTCATGCCCTCTGGGTACAGTTTTTGGGTTGCACTACTTTGGGTGGTGCCTTGGCCAAGTGTTTCTCTTGAGCATCACATTGTACTTAGCTGAATTATAAATGCCAGAACAAGGTTGAGTGCAAAATCAAAATTAAGAGAAGAAACTGCATTCAAGCATATCTAGGTTGCACAATGGCAAAAAAAATATTCTGGATTTGCCTAGTTTGTATCATATCGAAGCAGCAACAGATGCTTACATCTCCAGAAATCCCTGAAGTATTTTGTCTATTCCTGACTCCTGGGGCACTCCTGGTAGCCCAATCAGGGAAGGGTGGATCCTAATTCCCTTCCAACCTTTTCTAAGCTTGTCAGTATTTCACCATATTTAGCTTTGTCATGTTACGAAAATTACCTCTCTTCATTTTTTTTCTGTCCACAGAAAAGACACACTAATCAAAACAGGAGTGAGAGAAATAGTTTGCCACCTTAACAGGTAAGGAGTATTTTGTCTTTCAACTTGCTTCTAGGCCTTAAAATAAATCTGACTGATTTCAGATCTGAGCTTGTGCATGCTCTGGGATATCATTGCTACCTCTGATGTGGATTGTGTTCTCAAAGGTCATCTGTAAGCAAGAGAGGGAGTATGTAGTTCCTGGGATCCTGTGTCTGTATTTTAGGTTGTTGGTGTTTATGCATAAATGCCCTCAGTAGCCTGGGGCTTGCTTATTAGTAATCTATTGTCTTCCATATTTATTTTCTGCATCTGTAATTGAGAAATGCAAACACCCATACTGTTGATTCCTTGAGTAACAGTTTCCAAGGCTTGTGGACATTCCCTTTCCATAGAGGCTCATGACTAGGCTCTGGAAGGCTGCCATGGAAGGCTCTGCTCTCAGGCAGTGCCAAACTGGGTGAGCCTCGGGGTAGAATATACTGAGAATGACAATCTAAGAATAAAGATGTCTTTATAAAACCAGATTTTCACCCATTTTAAGTTGGTGTACATGCATTAACCCCAAGCAAGCAGTGCCTATTTATAGCATTCTGTTGATCTTATGTGGTACCTGACACAACAGTATTTTGTTCTGTTTAGAATAGGAAAGAGCAGATTCTCACAGCGTGTATTTTTCTCCTTGCTATTCTCTCATCCTCATGCAGAGATTTTCAGTGTTGTGGTCTTAACTCCTGCATTGGAGCTCTGTAAGACACCCTACCATTGTGAGTGGGGTATTGAGACAGACCCACCCCAGCTCTCCATTTTATTGTTAATTCTCTTGTACTCCGGATACCAAAATAAAACAAAGCAACTTTTTTCTTTGCTTTGAGCTCCTACTAGCTCAATCCGGACAATGGTTTCCTCTGAGACTATCTACTTGTTTTGCATAGGGACCATTATGGTTTAATTTTCAAACTTTTTGTTAAGGATACATAATCCTGGCTTGAGGGGCACCTTCTAGCCCAAGCCTACTCCCCTTAGCTTGGAAGGTCTTCTGAGCTAAACTTCCCAGCAGTTTGTTCCCTCTCTTCAATGTGTTTCAAATTCACCCAAATGCTCCAGAACAAGCACAAGCAACAGTGCCAGAATTCCCTGTCTCTGATGCCTAAAATTAAAGCCAAACATAGGAAGGAAGTAGTGGGCGGACTTGTTCCTAAGGCAGCTCTACTCTAGGAAGCTTCCCTTTTTTGTTCCTTTTTTTTTTAATTAATAGGTCTACTTTATCTGTCCTATTGTCTAGTATGTCGCCAGCAAGCAGAGAGCTAGTTGAGTGTAACCTTCAGGGTTGCTCTCAACGGAGATATAAGGATATACACAGAATAGAGATGCTGGGTAGAGAACTCAAGTAACAGGTCTTCTAATTACCACAGCCCTGTGCTTGCTGTCAGCAAGCACCAGACATAATGACAACAGGATCTTTGGAGTGAGAATTAAAGCTATCCTAGTGTGTTGTATGCAGTGGACAGGAGAATGCTGGATGGGAAAGGAGTGGAGAGACAGAGAGAGAAATGGAAAGAGAGTGAGCGCAAGAGAGAGAATGAGAAAGAGAGAGTGAGTGAGAGAGCGAGAGACAGTGAGAGAGAGAGAGAGCAAGAAAGAGTAAATGAGACTGAGAGTGAATGAGCGAGTGAGAGTGCAAGCGAGTGAGCGAGCGAACAAGAGAGAGAGAGAGAGCACATGCACTTGTGAGCAATGTGGAATAATCCCATAATTTATGTATTAATATAGTTGTTATACGTTAAACAGTTTAAAGGTCACGTAAGTGTCCAGTATTCTACTAGGGGCAAGCATTACAAATATTAAACTAGGAAATCATTTTTATCTAACCTAAATTAAGTGTGTGTGTGGGGGGGGGGGGGGGCGGGGGAGAAAGGAAGCAGGAGGACAAAGCTGTACTTCTTATTGCTTAATGGAAATGACTTCTGTGTGGGAACAGACAGTGTGTCCTTCCAGCTCGGTGGGGGGGGGGCGCGGGGTTGCTTGGACCATTTTTGGACCATTTTGCTCGGACCATTTCTATCATTTCTGCTATTTCTGAGCAAGGAGACATTTAATTACTCCCTAATTTGACCCGAGCGAAAAGTGGCTAACATGCCCATCAGCTCCTTGAGGTTTCCTCAGTGACCTTGCCACTCAAAGACCAATGACACACTGCGGGTAGCCTCCAATACCCTAGAACAAGATTTCATTATAATATCAATTAATTACACTCCATTACTGGTCCTCTGACATTGTGATCTACTACTGGCTCCAATTTATTGTTGTTTCTCTTGGTACCTTTGATAGAGAGAATCAAGGAAGGTGCCTGAAGAGAAAAGGGACTGAATAGTATAAGAATATAAGGGAATTTAATACTTACAATATTTACACAGTAGGAAATAAACATGGGAATGAACACACTATGTAAAACTACATCTTTTGGCATAGTTTAAAGTAATCAAAATGGCCTAAAATTAGAAAGGGCCAAATTTAATACAGTCTTAAGTAAGACTGTTTACACCTGAAATTTACCTCAGTCAGTCATTTTGTTTTGCAAATTATTCAGATAAATAAAACACTTTTTTAGCATAAGCAGAGGAGGAGAAATATTCCTGCCTCTTCCATCCATTCCCCCTTATATCATCTGAAATTTTACATGACTAACATAAACACTGGAAAGTGTACTTGCATTTCTGATCTTGAACCCACCCTGTGTCTTCTAATTTTTTACATATTTGCTAGATGTAACGAACTTTGCCTTTTCTGTATTTTCCAGAAGAGGAATCATCATCAAAATGTTCCTTTGAATTCAACAATATAATCTCATCATCAATACAACTGTTATCTCAAGATACAGCCCAAGAGAAATTTGAAAAAAAGGAAGAGAATTCTTCAAAATTATGTATTCCATCTATATTTATAGTTGTATTATGAAACAAACATAGAAGTACCTTTATGCACTGACTTATTGATTAGGCAGATGAAAAGCAGAGTATCACAAAGACTCATCCTGGACTATTTGAACAAAGTTTTAGGAAGCATGATAAAAATCTTTTTTACTGAAGCAGTGAGAGAAGACTCTTCCTCTTTACAATTTGTATATGGCTATCTTTAGAAAACTTGAAGAGGGGTTGAGGTAGTCCTTAATCTCCCTGGAAAATAGATTCATAGATGTTTGGGTTAAAAGGGACCTCAGTAGATCATTGAGTCCAACCCCCTAAACCTGGGCAGGAAAGTGCGCTGGGGTCAGCAAGGGAATTGTTTCATTTACTGTAAACACTTTACTGAATACTCTTCATCATCTGCCAGTGTAAATAGGTGAGTTTCTAGTCACCATTCTCTGTGTGCATTCATGTATTTGGCACACACAACACACAGAAACAGTTAACCATTGTCATAAACTGCTCTAAAAGACACGACTTCATGAAATTAAAGCTCAGTTAGAATCTGAGACTTTTCACACACTGTTTTCCATTGCAGAGATAACATCAGCCCTCCACCCAACACTTTTATACTTTCAACTTTTCAAAGCAGAAGTGCTCACGTCGTGGCCTTATCAGATTCTAATGAATCTGCGAATTCTGCTAACCACCTGTCATCAACAGTCTCAGACAGGACATGAGAAGAAGAAGAAAACTTTCATAAAGAAGTCCTGCCCAGGAGTCCCTGTGTCTTGTTTTACGCTTGCTTTGGCATTAGATGATACTGTAGAAAACTTGCAGGTCAATATGTTGACTGTGGGGGATGAACTGCCAGTGGGTCCCCATGCAGTACCATATTCTGGTAAGGAACTTGGGAAGCCAGGATGAGTGTGAATAAGTGCAAAAGGCCACAGATATGTGTAGAGGATTGCTTTAACCATTAGATCATACTGCTTTAAAAATCCCAACATGAGGATGGCAGACTGCAAGGATTTGTACATGTGCATAGGTTTGTTTATTTCCATTACTGCCACTTGGGATTTGTTTCAAATAAATGAACAGGGCAGTCAGCAGGATTTAATCATTTTTTGATCCCTGGGGCTGGTCCCCGAATAGCACAATAGAAGGAAAAGCACTGCACAGTCTGTTTTGAGTTTGAATATATTTATTTCTTTAGATGCCTGGTTTATTTTGCTTTCAGTTGTGTAACTGATTTTACAATGCATCAAAACACATCTCTGGTCTTCACTTCAGCAAAGCAAAGTGCATTTACTCTTCTTCATGAACCTGAAAATGCAATGTGTGAGAGATGTTATGATACAGTGCAGGTAATTGTGATTTATGCTAGGGAACCCTACTGACATTTTCATCTTTTAATATGAAACAAAATGTCTATTCTCTGCTGCTTTGTTGTATTACTAAATTCCCACTGGACACAAATCATCAATAAAACCTGCATCACTCAATGAAGTTAAATTGATTTGTGTCAACTGTTCCCTGTCCTGGCAGTTGTTTATATGTTATTAACAGCTTATAAATTTCATACAGCACTGCTGTGGAATACAACATTGTTCGCTTTGCTGCTGTGTATACAGGGTATAATATAATTTCATAGTAGCTAGGGCCAGGAGGGACCTGAACAGATCATCTAGCCTGACCCCCTGCCACAGGCAGGAATGAATGCTGAGTTCACAAGACCCCAGACAGGTGATCATCCAACCTCCTCTTGAATTTGCCCGAGGTAGGGGCGAGGACCACTTCCCTGGGAAGTTGGTTCCAGATTTTGGCCACCCTAACTGTAAAATATTGCCTTCTGATCTCTAACCTAAACCTATTCTCCATCAGCTTATGACCATTGTTCCTCATCACCCCAGGTGGTGCTGGGGAGAAAAGGGCTGTGCCTATTTGCTGTTGATCCCCCTGATGAGCTTGTAGGCAGCCACCAGGTCTCCCCTCAGCCTCCTCTTGCTGAAGCGGAACAGGTTCAGGTCCTTCAGTCTCTCCTCGTAGGGACTGTCCTGCCGCCCTCTCACCAAGCGGGTGGCCCTCCTCTGAAATCTCTCCAGGCTGGCCACATCCCTTTTGAAGTGTGGCACCCAGTACTGGACGCAGTACTCCAACTGCAGCCTGACCAAAGTTGCATAGAGGGGGAGTATCACTTCTCTGGACCGGCTTGAGATGCACCTTTGGATGCACGACAAAGTATGGCTGGCCTTGTTGGCTGCGGTCTGGCATTGGTGGCTCATGTTCATCTTGGAGTCAATAATGACTCCGAGATCCCTTTCCGCCTCTGTGCTTTCAAGAAGGGAACTCCCCAGCCTGTATGTATGCTGTGGATTCCTTCTCCCAAGGTGCAGCACCCTGCATTTGTCTATGTTGAACCCCATCCTATTCTCATCTGTGTTAAACAGTGCGGGCCCGAGGACCAAGCCCTGGGGTCTCCACTGCTCACATCTCACCAGGTTGAGTTTAACCTGTCCACCACTACTCTCTGGGTGCGCCCCATCAGCCGATTTTTTACCCATCCAACTGTGCAGGCATCAATGCCGCAGTCACTTAATTTATTCATGAGGATGGGGTGAGAGACAGTGTCAAAGGCCTTCTTAAAGTCTAGAAAGACTATGTCCACAGTGACACCATCATCCAAGGATTTAGTTACTTGGTCGTAAAAGGCAATCAGGTTGGTCTGGCAGGACCTGCCTTTGGTGAACCCATGCTGATTGTCCCTGAGCATGATCTTCCCTGCAGGCCCCCCACAGATATGCTCCTTGATGATCCTTTCTAAGAGGATCATCTATAATTACTTGGGTCCTCCTTCCTCCCCTTCTTAAAAATAGGGACCACATTAGCCAGTTTCCAATCCACCGGCACCTGGCCAGATGACCACGAATGCTCATACAGCCAGGCCAAAGGCTCCGCGATTACCCCTGCCAGCTCCCTCAACACCCTTGGGTGGAGGGCATCTGGACCTTCAGATTTAAAAATGTCTATCCCTTCCAGAAGATCCCTAGCTACATCTGCACTGACTGAAGGCTTGATAGAGCTATCCCTAAGATTGTCCCTACCTCTGGTAGGTGGGATATCCTGGTCCCTGTTCAGGAAAACAGACAAAGAACTGTTATGATTCATTCTGTTTAACTGAAATTGGTCTGTTTCCACTAACATCTCTATGAGCTTCTGCATAGGTCTGCAACATGTCCCTGGAAAGCTGGGAAGAGACATTTGTGAACATGCCCCAACCCAGACACAGCGAGAACATCCTGCACTTGGCTGCTGTGTGTACCACAGGCCAAGGTCTCAAGAGCAGCCATGGGGAGGGAGAGGATGCTTTTGTGGGGGATGGGAGGTGAAAGGGGAAGTGATAGCTCTGCCACAATATTTGGGCTTGACTCATGCAAACATCCCTTCCTGGGGATGCCAGGAATACCGTGTAGACAGATCCTGCATTCCTCTGTCATCTCAGAGAGCCGCTCTAATTAAAGTGCCTGGAGCATCACAGGGATCAGTGTTCCCGTGTTGAAAAATGGCAGTGGGGCGCTTTAACTAAACCTCATTAAACAAGCTTTAGTTAAAGCACCCCCACCACAAGTTTTCAGCATGGGGACACTGATACACATGCCGCTGGAGTCTGCTGGAGCCCGGTAACTATCACACTTCAGCAGACTCAATTAATCAAGTCTGCTCCGTGTGCTGTAATTACAGCACGTTGGAGCAGCCTTGCTGCATGTGTATAGGTACCCATAGTGACTAACTTGCCACAGAGGTCATTTAGTCCATGTTCATAGCAAGTTGGTAGTGGACATTTATGTGGATAACATCATCCAGAGTTACAATGGGATATAAGGTATCAGGATTTAAAACAATCCCTGAACATGAAGGATGACTCCCATCTAGGGGTGTTCTGTTGCACACCTGTTACTGTCCTGGCTGGAAGCTGGACAAGATGGACCTTTGGTCCGATCCAGTTTGACAGTACTTACATTTGGAAATCTCAGCTGTACTGCTGCACAGTCTTTTAGCTGCCCCCACCCTTTTATTTTATATTTTATTTTTGAACACCCACAGTTGTTTCCTCCCTGAGATTTTACAAACATGCCTCAGGGAGTCTATCCTCCTCCTATCTTCCTTCTCATTTTCTAACAATTCTTTCCTCTTCCCTTGTCCTCTGTCAGCAAGGTGAAAACCTAACTGCTTACCTTCCCTCTCCTGAGTCTCCATCACCGCTGACAACTGACAGTACTACCATCTTCCCTGGGACTCAGGCCCACCCTCTGCCCTGTTCCAAACATCCAAGTCACATCTAAATCTACCACTGTCCCCTCCTCAACACTGCCATTGGTTGTCCTTTTCTTTCCCTCTTTCAAACGCAACACTCACTTAGGCCCTTGACTCTTGCACCCTCCTCCTCTCTAGTCTCCCATTAACCTGTGTTACAAGCAGGTTTCAAGCAACCAGCTTCTTCACAAACCAGTCACTTCACACCCTCCTCTTTGGAAGGCCTTCCAGAAGACCTCTGCTTCCTCCCACTTCAGCTTAAGCATAGCTGCTTCGAGAAGCTCAGTCAACCTGAACCTCCCAACTTAATCTGATCCACTCTTGCTGCACGTAGCCCTCCACTGATTCCTGCTCTGCTAGTGTTCTCACCCCCATGAACTGATCATCAGCTTCTCACATAAGCATGCATCCCTATATTACTTCTCTGGATGGCACAGACTCACTATGCTTGTTAATGTCCTTACTCTCTGTAGCTCCTTTACCCACTCAGTGTTTAAGCCCTTTGAGTCACAGCAGCTGTGCCTTTAGAGCAAACCTAGCTGACAAGAAAAAACAGGCATCCCATTCTCCTTAACCTCCATCTCTTTGTGCATAGAACCAAGGCATTTGTCTCTCAGATTAGTTGGGGGGTGCTATTGATACCAAGCAATTACACTCAACTAAATGTATTCTTTAATCCAGTAACACATGAAAAGTGTAAATCAACGGTTCCCAAACCGTGGGTTGTGACCCCAAATGGGGTCACAACAGAAATGGATGGGGTCGTGGTGCAGCACTGTCTCCCACACCAGATCCCACCTGCTGGGCTGCAGAGGCCCAGGGGAATGGCAGCAGGGTGGGGAGCCCCAAATCCGCAGTGAGCAGCCCGCATCCTCCCCACCGCCACATGCTACACTCTGGCTGTGCCAGCCACAGTGGAGGGGACAGGGACAGTGGGGCGGGGAAGCCAGGCTCTGAGCTCTGGCCACAGCAGCTGCTGCTTCTTGTCGGTGGCAGCCAGGCCTTAGGCATTGCTGGGGTGGGGGGACACGGGACTGCGGGCCTTGGCCCTAGGGAGAATGGGGGGCTGTGGATTGGGAGTGAGGGACACCAGCAGGGCCAGGGGCTGTGGGAAGCTGTGAGTTGGGAGTGAGGGGTCATGCTGAGGAAATGGGGTCAGAAATGGGGTCATGCTAAGAAAAAGTTTGGAAAGCACTGGTATAAATGATATTGCTACAGAAACTTAATTGAAATAAAAGATAATTCTTGTGAATTAATCTGTGTGACAGCTTTACTTTGTGTCTCTGCTGAATTCTCATGTGTTTCACGGGAAATATCTGGCCACAGAATGGACAACATAGGGGAAAGGAAAGGGCAAGGGGATCAAGTGCCCCTTTAAACTTCTCACCCTGGCTAGAACAGAACAGTTTCTTTTTCCCACTGACTCTGGGGCTGCTTATCCAGAACATATCCCCTACAACCTAGAGCCTGTTTAGATAATATTTCCACATCAGGTGGAGAACAAAATGAAGATGATTCCAGCTCCTACTTTCAGTACTCCATGTAGGTGTAAGAATGGATCTATCACCCAATTGCCATTAGGGGAAATCAAAGATAATCAAGAGCTTTTCAAACTGCTTCATTTTTCTTCAACCCCAGGTAGAAATCCACATAATAACAGAAATGAGATGGTGCTTTTAAAATAGCCACTCTCAGAAATGAGTCTTCTATCTAAATGTGTTGGGGAAAAGCTTCTCTGGCTTGCAGCTGCTTAACTATCTAGGACTGTGTTGGTGTATGTTAGGAACACATTGCTTTGATGTCTCATAAGCTGTAGTTTTCATTTCAAAACCTTTGCTTTAACGGAAACAAAATAAGACAAATATTGGACAAATAATAGATCCAAATTAGACAAATATTTGGATCTAAAATATAGGATGGAATAATTTCTCCCACCTTGTGTGTGTATGTATATACAAGCCAGTGGGAATTACAGATTCATTCATGTAGCAGAGAAATGCCATACCTTTTTAATGCCAATATCTCTTGTCTTGGTTCTCAGTTTATTAACCTGGGATTCAGCTATTTCAGCCCTTTCTTCAGCATCATCCAGTTCATGTTGCTGTTTCCTGTATTTTGCCAGGTACATATTGGCTTGTGCTTCCTATTGAAAAAAAGCATGAGAGGAGTTTCCCCCCTCTAAGTCTGAAAGTACTGTCTTCAATCCAACATTAGCAGCAAATGTGACTAAGCATAAATATCTAGGGCACTTAAACAAACTTTGAAAAGTTAGTTTCACACTGTAAGGGTTTTGGTGTCCCAATAGTATTACCCAGTGTAAGTGGAGGGAATCTCTCCAATTACCATATCCTTTCAAATAGGGAGGAAAATAAAGGGGAACCACCTTACAGGCATTTTTCAGGTATCACAGAATCCAAGCTGCTGTACATGACATTCTGAATAATTCAAATCTCTTGGGGAAAGCAGCGACAGCCCCTGAAAATCTATTTACACTACAGGATATAAAAGCCCAAAGTACTGTTTAAACACTGAGCCCTAGGGAGTGTACAGTATAAATCAGAATGAGGCAGCTCTTCAAGGAAGCAAAATACCCTCAGTAAAGCTGATGAATAAGGTTTGAATCTGTCTCGATAAGACTGAAAAAAAGAAATGCCATGAAACATCTACACCTGTCACTTACAGCTTCCTCAGCTTGGTGCTTGTAGCTTTTCACTTTTAATTGCAGTTTATCAATTAGATCCTGCATCCTGGCCAGGTTCTTCTTGTCTTCCTCTGACTAGAGCAAACAAACAGAAAAAAAAATCTTAATATACAGGCCCAAGGGCTGGGGACATTCCAAAGTGAACCTGTTATGGGTAGTATTCATATGACACTGGAAATAAAAATCTTTGAAATGAAAAAGAGTTCAGATAGGATCACTCTGTTAGCAGATGAGAAAAATATATTTCCCCAGGCTGTGTTGAATAACAGTAAAAGTGACACAGCGAATGGAAGAGAATATATATTTATGAAGTATCACGACTAAATGCTCCAGCTCCCACAATGATGATGATGCAGAGATGATAAAATGTAGGTCTCCTGTACTCTGTGAAAGTAGTACTGTGCTACCAGAGCTCACAGAATCTTATCAGCCCATGACAGGGACAAAAGTAAGTCTAATATCCTTTTATTCCTCTTTGCAGAGTCAAAGCAGAGGGAGAGAGCTGGTGTTTTTTCTTCTCCTACAGCAACAGAAATGTTATCCAAGGCCCCTCCTCTGCAGATTTAATCTGGCATTTTAACAATGCCAGATTCCTGACTATGCCAACCCTCCGACAAAAGATAACGATGGCTTATGTGAACTGATTGTAACATGGGAAAGAAGGGGTTTTCTACAGCTTCCCTAGCACATGCAACTGCTGTCTGATAAAGAACACATTTCATCCCAGGGACTGGCTGTTTCGTGTAATATCCAGAGTGAATGGGCTTTGCAGGAGTACCTGATAAGTTAGCTCTTTTATGCGTCTTTCAAACTTGCGGACACCTTTCTGAGCATCTGAATTGCGACGGAGTTCATTCTCGAGTTCATTTTCCAGCTCACGAACCTGCAAGAAAAGAAACCTTATGATTCCACAGGACTCAAGCAGCAAGACGAGTACTGTAATATGGATTGTGACCAACACACCAGATGCTGACCAAACATACAAAACAAGTTACAGAGTTTATAAGAGGATTTGATAGAGGATTTGATCATTTTAGAACACATACGTTATTTTGAACATGGCGTTCATCATATTCATATACACAGAGTTACCTAAAACCACCACACTGCCATGAAAAGGGAGTAAGACCGTCCATATCTGGTCTGGATGTAACTTGTCATATGGCCAACTCACATAACTCATTATATAATCCCTAAATGATCTCTGAAGATCATAAGTGGATGCAGAGGCTACCTGCAAAGACCACCCAGAGCAACCATTTTGCCCAAGTCCTGTAAAGACTCTGAAAGGGGGACAGTGTGGTGCTTGGTTCAGGATGCAAAACTTACCCTGGATTCCAGTTTCTGGATCTGCTTCTTGCCACCTTTCAGGGCTATTTGTTCTGCTTCATCCAGTCTCTTCTGTAGGTCTTTAATAGTCTGCTCCATGTTCTTTTTCATTCGCTCCAAGTGAGCGCTAGTATCCTGCTCTTTTTTAAGCTCCTCAGCCATCATTGCTGCCTAAAGTAAAACAATACATCACACTGAAGAGTGTAAGACTAGAATAATTTTCTAAGAGAAGTGGGGAAAGCCCCATTGCTCAAGTCATTTAGTACAAGGCTGGACAATGTACTTGAGGACTTTCTATAAAACCCTGCATTGCTGAAGGGGAAGGGATGCCTTTTTCCACCTGTCTTCTACTGTCATGATCTAACATCTGCTTTCTTACTTTAATGCCTGCATGGGGGTGGCATATCAGGCCATGGAAGTTGATTATGAAAGTTGCTGCATTAACAAACTTGACAAGGCTGAAATTTTCCATGCATCCTTTGTACAAGCAGAGTCTGAGCAGCAGTAACAGGGAAGATTGCCAGCCTGTGTCAACAATAGACTTCACCACCAGCTAAGAGGGATCTGGGACCAGGAGTTCAATCTCCATGTTGTCTTCAGTCTGGGGATATGTTGTTGATTTTTTAACAAGGAAGCCATTTCTGACCTAAGGTGTGTCCATATCATCCAAACCAAGCTCCATGTCTAGTGCAGGTAACTCAACAACCATCAAAAGGTAAAAATGTTTAGTCATTACCAGATTGGGCTGGAGTTGAACTGGTGACAATGACTGGTCTCTCTAGACCTGGAGAAGATCACCCTTATGGTTTGTGAGAAACAGCAATGGTTAAGGCTTAAAGGGGAATGCTGTTCCTTATAACTGAGTCTTTCTTTTTTTGCTCTTTGATTTACATGCCAGACTGGAAGGTAGTTGAGGGATTCCCAAATGTCTCATCATGTCCAGACAAAGATCCAGCTGCCTCAGAGATGATGTGACCCAAAACGGATCTCAAGGATCAGTGAGGACATGCCCCATCTTGGGGAAAAGAAACCAACCAGGGAACACTTCTCTCTCTCCTTTCCTCCAACCTCTTTTCACCAGACTGCGTTGATTGCTTTTAGACAGCAGTGGAGTTCATTTAAAAATCAGAGGTTTTTTTTACAGTGACAGAAGTGGCCATTTAGGCCTGCCTAAGTTGGTCCTCAAAAGATATGCCTGAGAAAAGGGAACAAGGAGTTTATTTACATCAGTGATCGCCTTCTTGGCTTTTTCTTCAGCATTCCT
>NW_005842218.1:542626-544284 GCF_000455745.1 Alligator sinensis
TTCCTGCACTCCTGGATTGCTTCCTCTACTTCATTCTGCATCTGACTGATGTCTGCCTCCAGCTTCTTCTTCTGACCAATTAGGCTTGTGTTCTTTAAAAAAGAAAAAAAAGGGATAGGAATTGGGGGGGGGGGGGGGGGGGAAGGAGACAGATTATGAAGGGCATTGATTAATTAAATCCTATGCAAACCTATGTCCATGGACCATCAGTGGATTACAGCTAACAGCTGGAAGAGACTATCTGTTGTAGATGACACATGCCTTGTAGAAGGCACATGGCTGTAAATATTGGTACTTAGCAATAAAAAGAAGACTGAAGCAACAAACAAATGAAGTTTGTTCATCAGTGGTGAACTATAGGCCAATAATTAGTTATTCTAAAAGACAATTAAAACTAAAATCCAGTATTATGGATGCAGTTCAGGAGCCAACACAGTATCTGTTAACTGTGCAAATGTTGCTAGTGCATGAAGAGCTTTCATAGAATCCCAGTAATTAACTATTTTGTGATTAGCTCATTTGGGATTGGAAAGATAACCCTTGTGTACAAGGCCATGCTCTCCAGAACCTTGCTATGGGAATGCAGCTGAATATATTTTGAGTGACTCATTTCCTTTCATAATCTTTGGGGAATTAATGAAACAGTCCTGAGGTATGATCAGTGATGACTATAGAGTTTATGCTCTTTTTGCAATTGCAAACTTTAAGTTTTCCCTGATAACCACCACTGCCCACTGCTGCTTGCTTATTATGCCTGATACATATCACCTAGTGCAGGAAAAGGCCCAGTGAAATCCAACCTGTGTATGCAGAAGGTTCACACGCTCAGTGGCTTCAAGTAACTCTTGCTCTGCCACTTTACGCACACGCTCAGTCTGGTCTAGCAAAGCCCTCAGCTCATCAAGCTCTGCCTGCAAAAGGTTGTTTCTCCTGTCAGTCACAGCTAGCTGCTCCTTCAGGTCTTCATTCAGATGACTCGAATCATCAAGCTGCACCTGCAATTCCTGTAAAAAAACCCAGCAGTATTTACCACCCATCAAAATGATACCATTTGATTTCAAGTCCTTCCTGAAAAATGCAAAAACACCATAACACTTGGCAGGAGAGTTTGGTGCAAGACCGCATTAGCTAAATCTACACATAGTCTCGGGACTCTGACTGGTCCAACTCCCCACTGGGTAGCTACCTGTCAAAAGGCAGGTTGGAGAGAGTGACAATTGTGGGTTCCTTGCATGACTCCTTGTGAGGGGCCCTCTCTCCCTCTGGTGGAATCCAATTAAACTTTTCTTGTCAAAATGGCACAGGCTAAAACACAGCAGCTGAGGACTGGTTATACTCTGTGCAGTGCTCTTGCATTGCACGTGGCCTTTTTGGAGCAGATTCTCTGGTTGAAATCATTATTACAGCTGTATTAACAAAGGCTCCCTCTCCCTGTGTGCTTGGGGTGACTACTGTTGCTGTGTCTTAACAAAACCCAGCCCCCTTGCTTGCTGTTGGATGTCTTGGGCTGGTGGCTCCCTCGGTACCTTGATTTGTGCCTGCAGGATACGTGCAGACTTTGTTGCTTCACTGGCATGCCTGTTGGCATGACTGAGCTGGATTTCCATCTCATTGAGGTCTCCTTCCATCTTCTTCTTCAGCCGGATAGCCTCATTCCT
>NW_005842218.1:544301-570128 GCF_000455745.1 Alligator sinensis
ATTCCTGCTCTTGGCTTCTGAATCAAGGGTGGACTGTAGGGTGTCTATGGTACGCTGCTGGTTTCGCCTAGTTTTGGAGGGATATTGAGAAGACCTTGCTAAGAAATGGACAAGGGCACTTGTTTTCTGCCCTCCGCAGAAATTTTATTCCAACAATATATTATCTCTGAAACACTTCCAGTTTCTGTTCCATTGCTAAGTGGATGCGGTCATTCAGTGGTAGCGGGTGATGGCCTCAAGTGTTTATACCTATACTGCTTCCACAGCACTCCCAAAAATGCTCCTCTTAAGTATGCTCCTTCTGGTTATCATAAAAGCCAGACAAACTATAATTCACTTGACAAGAATGTCTGCTGACTTGTTTAGTGTGCTTCTGGCACCAAATCAGTTAATACTTTACTACACTCCCTTTCCTGTATTTCATTACCAAAGGTGAATGCTGTGATTCATATGACTAACAACAAAGTTACATTTTGTCTTGGGCTTCTTGGCATATTTCTCTGACCAGCACCTTTACTGAACTTCTCAAGAACTGTTGCATAATCAGACAGTAAAACATTGTTCACACTGACAGCAGGGCTGGAAAGTATCTGTTTGATTAACC
Organism: Alligator sinensis; assembly: GCF_000455745.1. Classification (NCBI taxonomy): domain Eukaryota; kingdom Metazoa; phylum Chordata; order Crocodylia; family Alligatoridae; genus Alligator; species Alligator sinensis. The sequence continues at coordinate 544,906 of NW_005842218.1, forward strand.
AATTTCTCCTTAGATTACTCCCAGCAGTACATTTTCTAGAGTTTTGCCCAATCCAATTGTGAAAGGAGAGCAATTCTTTAGCCTATCAGGGCTCACTCCAGTGGGGCAAAAAAACCCCAACACTGAAAAAGCTAGAAATAAACCCTCTTCCTTCCATCTTATTACTTCCTAATATATCCCTTTCAGCCATGAGATAATCCCTCTTCCACAATGGTGTGCCACACCTTGGCACAGGAACTGCTTAGCTCAACTGCATATTAACACTGGAAGCTCGTCATTTTTTCCTCACAAGCCAAGGCAGGAGAGTTATACTGCGTTACATTTTTTTCTGGCAGTATGTTGGCTTGTTTGCTCTTCACAGAGACATGAGCAGTATAGATGAAGGGGGAGTGGTAGCAGTGCTAAATGCAGACACAGAATATCCCCTTGGTTTGAGAAAGTAGGGCTTCTCCATTGCTGGTAAGAGCAGGGCTTCCTAGTCTGTTTTAGTTACTTTTAGCTATGGACACAGGAGGAAAGAGTCATTTTCTTTCTCTGTGGTGTGCTGTTTTTCTCTCTTACAGACACACGCCTCTTACAGACATTTGGTTCCTCTTGGGACAGTTGCTGCAGGAGAAACCACAAGTGTAAGAGAAAACCTTCTCCCTAAACCCTTTCCTCCACCCGAGCTGGTGCCGCCCTATGTTCCCGCACACAGTCTTAGGCCACACAGGTGCATCTGACGTGGCTCCTGCCTGATCCGGGCACGTGCTGGGGACTTGGGGTGGGGGAGAGTGTGCAGGGAGAAGCAGGGAACAAAAGTTAGGTTCTCCTAACCTTTGTCCACTCACCTCTCTGCCCTGAGATCAGGGGTGGGCAATTTTTGGGGCTGGAGGGTCGCTTAGGGATTTTTGGTGAGCTGTTCCAGGTGGAAGAGGGGGTGCTGACTTGGCCCATGATAACTCACCAAGACTCCCTAAGTGGCACTGTGACCCCAATAGATGCCCATCCCTTCTGTAGGTGGAGGTCAAAAGAACAGGAATCCTGAGTGACACTTCATGTTAGCTTGCTTGTGAAGACAAGCTTTCCTCATATAACTGTCTCTGCACTGGTATCAAGTGAGACAAATTATCTTTGACTAATCTACCTGGTTTCGATATGGCCCCTTACTATATTCTGAATAATGCTACTGCAGTGATGATTACATTCCCATTATAGATTCTGCATGCCTGTCTTTTAGGTAAACAGAAGAAATTATGGGCTGTATCATAGGGAACCCTGGTCCTACAGGGTTACAGGAGAGTGGTACAGCGCTTTTAAGAGCAGAGTCTTTATAGCATGGGCAGCTAGCAGAGCAGGGGTTGAAGGCCAGCCCTGTAGTCAGGTCAGCTGACTGGGGCCTCACCGACAAGAAGATGGCTCAAACCAGAGCTATACAAACCCTGGGACTGAGCCAGTCAAGGAGATCAGCCCCTAGAGTTGCGGAGTGTGGAGATCCTGACGGCGGCCATCCCCTCCCTTGAGTCTACAAGGAGGCTGGAAGCAAGTAGCTCAACCATCCTGAGAATAAGACAGAGCAACCCAGAGAGCAAGAGACACTTGTTAAAGCGGGCAAGTGGCCTTCGTGTTTATCTTATAGCCAGGGTTCAAATTACACTTTGACTCTTGGGGGGATGGGGAGGGTCTGCAAAAAACGTTGGACTGCCCATCATGGTGCCCTAATGAAATCAGAGACCTCCCAGGTTATGATTTTCAAATCTTATAGGGGGGCTCTCGTCTCTTATGGGGGGGGGATCAGTCCCCCCTGAACCTCCCCATAATTCGAACCCTGTTAATAGCCTGGGGGCTTATGGTTTTATGTTACAGTTTACACTGGTGGCTTGGTTTTGGGACTAGAGGGGTGTTTCGGAGGTCCCAGTAGTGTCCTAGGGGCATGTGATTATCTTGGGCTCTGCTGGGGAATGGTCAGGTTGAAGGCAGAGCGAGGGCTGGGACCCAGAAGCCAGGCTTAGAGCAGTGGACCTGGGCTGCAGGACCAGCCAGAGTAGAGGGGCAGAAGCCAGGAAAGCTAAAGCTCCAACAAAAGAGGGAAGGCTGGGAGTAGCCCGGAAATGAAGGGACAAGTGTCCCACCTGATTGGTGGCTCAAAATCTGTGAGGTATAAAGCACGGTGTAGGGGAGGTATGGAGCCATGCAATTAGCCCTTAAGACAAAGAACCACCACTACCAGTGTTCCTTAGATCAAGACCAAGTCTGGGAAGCTCTGGGGCAGTCTCCATTTTATAACTATAAAGGACATCAAGATGTGGCAGATGAATGAAGGGGAGACTGTTCCCCTCAGAGTGACCATAGTAAAAATGGGAATTTGGGGGTGCCCCCAGGGAGCTTCTGACCACCCTAGGGGATGGCACCCTGTTACATGCTGTCAACATACTAAGAAAAACGATTAATGAAATTAAACCATCACCCAGACTTGACCTTTTCCAGAGAACAACATACTTGGCTTTTGGTTTTTGGTTTTGCATGCCTCTGTGCTTCTTTCTTTAGTTACAGATGAGAATATCTGAATCACACAAGAATGTCTGGAAGATTTTCAGTCTGATGACAGACACTGGTTAAAGCCCTGAAGGAGCATAGGGACTATTAATTTTACACATTACAAACTACCCTGGTGATGATATACAACCTTATGTTGTCCAGTTCCTCTTCCTTTTCTGCCAGTTTTCTTTCAAACTCTGCTTTAATTTGGGAAAGTTCAAGTTGAAAACGAACAGTTTTACTTTCTTCATGCTCCAGGGCTCCCTGAAATAGAATATCTAGAATCAGAGGGTTGAAAGGAACCTTAAGGGTCATCCAGTCCAAACCCCTGCAGAAACGCAGGATGCACTATTCTATAACCATCCCAGATAAATGCTCATCCAGCTTCTTCTTGAATATCTCCAGTGAAGGAGAATCTAAATGGAACAAGAGTCTTCTGCCCAAGATCTCTCAGACCTCTTCAGAGTGATAAACCCTGGACAAAAATGGATGCCTAAATGCTGTCCTTTCCTTTCCCATATATATGGGGAATCCCCTGAACTCCTTTATGATCATCAAGTACTTGTGCATCTACTTTAATCACTTACTTGGTAAAATATCATGAGGAAAATATCTATCATTTAATGCAACTCAGCAGCTGGAAACATAAGCAATAGGGCTGTATGAAGCTTTGGTCCCCAATTTGATTTGGTGGAGATTTGGCCTGATTTGGTGGCTGAATCTCTGAATCCAAATCAAATCAGAGGACCCTTTAATCTCTCTGAACCAAATCAGAACCCTCCGAATCGATTTGGACAGATTCGGAAAGATTCAGTGATTCGGACATAGACACAGCTTTAAATGTTTTTTCTACATACCTCTAGGTAGCAGGTGGCTTGTGACTGCTGTGATGTTGGGGCACATGAAGTGTCCAACAGGAGTGCAGGGGGCTACCCAGCATGCTTTGCAGCAGACCTGGAAGTGGACTAGAAGCACTTCCAGTCCACTTCCAGGTCCATCAGGGAGTGTGCTGCCCTGCCTCCCCCCCCAACCTGGCTCAATGACTGGTGGCTCCTGGGTCTGGGGGGACACACCCGGGGTCCCCCTGTGGCCGATCACTGAGCTGGATAGGCGGGGGGACCCAGCGTACTCCGCAGCCAACCTGGAAGTGGACCAGAAGTACTTCCAGTCCACTTCCAGGTCCACCGCTGAGCACATGGAGGCCCCCCTCCCCTCATACCTGTGGGCTGCTCCATGTGCCCCAGCATTGCAGCAATCATGAGCTGCACCTGCTACCTCAAGGTATGTAGAAAAAACTTTTAAAGCTGTGTCTATGTCCGAATTGCTGATTCTTCAAATCAGCATCGAATCTTCAGATTCGGATTCGGCTGAATCGAATCAGGGACAGTCATCCAAATCAATTAATTGAATCACTGTCCCTGATTCAGGCCAAATCTGAATCTGATTCAAATAGGGCCTGCTTTGCACACCCCTAATAAGCAGCCACTTGAATGCTTCACACTACTTGGCCAGACAACTTGGCCAGACTGACTGCAGTTGAGGAACTGAAGTCTTTGGCAAGGTATACACAGTTTTTCTACCAACATAAAAAGCAGTAGGTATACAAGTTCTAAAACAAGACTTGGGCACTAAAAGGGACATGATGGAAATTCTCAGATTTGTATGACACAAATGAAGCTAGCATTAAAATTAAAATTAATTCTGTTTCATTAAAATACGAAGAAAGAACCAAAGGAGACTCTTTTGCAATGTTCTATTTGATCCTATTACCTTTGTGTTTTTTCCACCCATAGTCAGGAGATCTAACACAATACCTATGCTTTGAACACAAAGGCCTCAGACTAGTAGAACTCTCATGGAAATCAGTGACTGTGCTGACTTATTCCTACCAAATAAGGGTTTAATGAGAGGGTTAGCTAGGTAAGGACTTGTCAGTGTTTTCTGAGGGGGGTGGTGGTGAGTTGCACTTATTGATAGATATCTATTTCAAAAGAAATGGTGTAAACAAAATGACACAAAAAGAAGGAATGATTTGCTTATCTATGAGTTCAGGGGATCATGCACCCTTTAGAGCAGTGGATGGCAGCCATGCACTGGAACAACCTGTCTCTGGTCTGACACTGGCTGTGTGGCTTCAGCAGCACAGGGCTTTCCCCACACCTGCACCTGCCAGTCAGTTAGGAGCTGCAGCCATACCACCATGATTTTTTCCAGCCCCCTACTACTGCACCAAGTCTGCCAGCTGGAAGCTGTGTCCATGCAGCTGGTGTTTCTCCCCATACCTCACAGCTGTGGTGAGAACAGTTGGAAGTTGCCCCAGTCTTAGCACATCACCTTCCTGTTTCACCCTGGTGCTGGCAGAGGCAAAGCTCTCTAGTTTCATCGGTCAGATGCAATGACTGCACATGATGGGTGTTGCCAACCCCTGCTTTAGTGTCATTTTACAAAATGCTCCACACTAACAATTCACAGGAACTGCAATAGCACACACAGGTACTGCAAATGTTAATGTGACAGCTAGACATTCCAATTCACAAGAGAAAAAAAATCCTAAATTAAAAAAAATCCACTCTACAATTGACTTTTGATGTAAGATATATCATCACTTTGGGGTGTAGCTTTTTACCTTTGTGCTTACTATGCTCTGCTTACAGCTTTATTGAAGTTTAAGGAAGCATTCCATATAATTTATGAAAGTGATGTTTGCTCATTATACGCCCAAGAAATGATATATTCTATTTAAAGAGATAAATATATATGCGGCACATATAATCACTCTCAGCAACCCAGAGCTGTGGAAAAAGGCATGCTTTTCCTTTGCTCTGATCTCAACACCTGTTTATTTGGCTGTGAAATCCCTGCTAAGTATAGAACATCCTGCAATACACAAAAAAGTCACACATTTAAATGTATGAAGATAACAATAATTTCATTAACTATTATTTAGAGAACGGGATATAAGATAATAACACAAAAGTATCAAATCATATTGCCTGTGAGGGCTTGACCCTCCACTGGACCAAAGCAGTCATGATGCACTGATGCACAAAAGCTCTGCAGTGCACTAAATGCTCAAGAAAGCTGCAAACTAGCCTTTTAAATAAACAACCAGAAACAGGTCAGCAACTTCAGTTTTATAAAAGGACTATCAATTTTGGATGCCCTAATCTGAGGTGAGATGGAAGGGCCTGATTTCTGAAAAATTAGGCCCCTTGCAAGACATTTCAATGTGGACACTTAAAATGATTAGAAATTTTAGATTAACAAGGGGTATAGGGAGAAAAGCAGGGGATGCTTCCCAGCACGTGATCTTTCTCATATTTGCTCTCTTAACATAGAAGTTTGAAAGAGGAAGTAGAAAACCCCTTTCTCTTCCTTCAGCTGTTTCCCCTTACCTCAGCTTCTTCCAGGGCTAGCTGAACCTCTGACTTTTCTTGTTCAACCTGTTTCTTGATCTTCTCAATCTCATGAAGGCTCTTGTTTCCTTCACTAATCTGGTTAGTCAGATCAGAAATTTCCTCTGAAATGACAAGACAGAACAACTTAGGGACAAGAAAGAATCCAGGAAACATATTAACATTTTACCACCTGGCCCAGAGAGTAGCTACAAAAATCTCCTTCTTAATTCTACAATTGACTTGTACAAGTTGTGCTAGTTTCATTGAAATCAGTTTAATTACACGGGTGCAGTGTGTGTGTGTGTGTGTGTGTGTGTGTGTGTGTGGACCCTCTTATTACCTGTTTGGAGACATTAACTCTTCTTGACCTATATGGAAAGAGTCTGTTGCACTTGTGACACCAACTAACCTAGGATTTACTTTATGATTGTCTGATCTCTTACTCCTTTAATTTTTTGTTATTGTTTTAAACTTAACTCCAGTGGACGAACATTATATAGTATCATTATATGATGATCTTAATCTGAGAGTGCTGAAGGAGCTGGCCGAAGTCATTGTGGAACCCCTGCAAAATCCTTTCGCAACTTGTAGTGCTCTGGAGAAGTCCCTGAGGACTGGAAGAGGGCCAGTGTTGTGTCCATCCACAACACAGCCACAAGAAGGGCAGGAGGGAGGACCCAAATAACTATAGGCCAATCAGCCTAATTTCCATCCTAGGGAAAATCCTAGAAAATTCATCAAGGAGTACATCTGCGATACGCTTGCAGAAGGTAAGATTCTGAATGACAGCCAGCATGGCTTTGTCGCGGGCAGGTCTTGTCTTACCAACCTCATTTCCTTCTATGACCACGTAATTTGCCACCTGGACACGAGAGAGCAGGTTGACATTATATACCTTGTCTTCCAAAAGGCCTTTGATCTCGTATCCCACAATGTCCTCTCAAGAAAATTAGAGGATTGTGGGGTTAACTCCAAGACAATCAGGTGGGTGAGAAACTGGCTGCAGGATAGGACCCAGAGAGTCATAGTGAATGGATCTGTGTCATCCTGGTGAGACGTGGACAGCAGAGTCCCGCAGGGGTCAGTGCTCGGTCTAGTGCTTTTCAACATCTTTATTTACAATTTGGATGTGGGGGTGAAGAGCTCAGTGGCCAAGTGTGTGGACGACACCAAGTTATGGGGGAGCATGGTCATGCTTGAAGATAGGTTACAGATACAGGTGGCCCTAGACAGGCTAGCAAGTTGGGTGGATCAGAACCTGATGAAGCTCAATGTTGAGAAATGTAAAGTTCTCCACTTCAGGATGAGTAATCCTCAACACACCTACAGGCTTGGCGGTACCAAACTGTCTAGCACCACGAATGAAAGGGACCTGAGGGTAATAATAGACCACAGTATGAATATGAGCCGGCAGTGTGATGCTGTAGCCAGTAGGGCAAATACACTGGCATGCATCAATTGATGCATCTCCAGCAAAACCAAGGAGGTGATTCTTCCTCTCTACTCAGCACTGGTGAGACCGCAGTTGGAGTATTGTGTCCAGTTCTGGGCACCACACTTTAACAAGCACATGGACAAGCTTGAGAGAGTCCAAAGAAGAGCCACCTGTATGATCAGAGTCTTAAAAGGCAAGCCATACAAGGAAAGGCTGAGGGATCTGGGACTCTTCAGCCTGAAGAAAAGAAGGTTGAGAGGGGACCTGGTAGCAGCTTACCTCTACACTAGGGGAGTACATCAAGGGCTTGGTGAGCAACTGTTCACCAGGGCGCCCTTGGGGAAAACCAGGAGTAGTGGCCACAAACTCCTGGAAGACCGATTCAGACTCAACATTAGGAAAAACTTCTTCAAGTCAGGGTGTCCAGACTGTGGAATAAGCTCCCTCCAGAGGTGGTGCAATCACCTACCCTGGAAATCTTCGACTAGACAGTCACCTTGCTGGGGTCACCTGACCCTCAGTTATCTTTCCTGCTTGGTGCAGGGGGCTGGACCTGATGATCTTCTGAGGTCCCTTCCAGCCTTACAATCTATGAATCTATGAATCTATGGTAGAAACAGAAGATGAGCCATTAAAGATGAAGGCCTGGTATAGTTTGTTAAACTGCTCTTAATTTTGTAAAACAATTGTTAATTTTCTGATTACAGGGAACAAGGTAAGCTCAGGGTATTGGCAAAGGGCCAGTAGATAAAAATCTAACAAACAGCTGGTCGATGGAGCAAGTGAAATTAATTATCTCTTGTCTGCTAGTGGAGACAATTAATTATCTCTTGTCTGCCATTGTTACATGGTGCATCATAACTAGCACCAGCCCGCTCCTTTTCTAAACAGGCTCAGTATTTGGCCAATGACAGAAACAGTCTGACTGATGTCTTTATTCTCTAGAGAGAGACCCTGTTCCACAGTAGGATTAGGATATGTTGGCCAGTCAGTGTAAGAGAGCCTGCACATTACTGCCTCTGGTGTTTCTCTCTCTGTGGATGCATATTCCATCTCCAATGCTGGGAATGTAATTGTTTTTCACCAATTGTTTTAAAAATTGGACCCAGAGAAGGAAAATGGACTGGGTTAAAATGGAATGGGGTTAGTGATGGTAATAACACCATCCCTTTAACTGCTTCTCTCTAACCTATTGTCAAGTCCACTGTTCATGGCTTACCTTGGAGGTTCTTGTTTTCCCTTTTTACTGTCTCCAGGTGATCCAGTGTCTCTTCATAGGCATTCTTGAGCTTAAAGAGCTCTGTGCTGAGGCTGCGGGCTTCCTTCTGGGAAGCTTCAAGCTCTGCCTGTGACTCTTCATACTTCTGCTTCCAGTCACTGATGATCTTGTCAAAGCTGCGCTGTTTCTTGTCTAGGGCTGCTGCGACGGAATTGGATTTTTCCAAGTCAATCATCATATCCTCCAGCTCATTCTGCAGCCTGTGCTTTGTCTTCTCCAGAGAAGAGCACTTGGCATTAGCTGCTTCAATTGCTTCTTCAGCTTCCTGCAGGCGAGCTGCAAGCTTTTTTCTAACAGGACAGGAGGAAAGTAGAACAACCGTGAGAAATAGCTCCCAAGTTGTTGAATAAGTTCGGTTCTTGATTGACAGCATCCATTATTCATCTCCAACTTTTATTTAACCGTTCAGAAACGGCAGACACACACAAGTGTATGCAATGCTATTTAGCCACCATGAAAGTATATGTCATAAGAAGATTAAATTGCTGGTGTTTTCCATGTTGTCAGCCGAATGAAAGCTAAAAAGGGTACCTGTTATATATAATGCTAAAGAATTCTATACAGCATAGTGTTCCCAGCTGAGTACAGGAGAAAGCCAACACTAACACAACACACTTACTTGGCATCTTCCAGTTCCTCTGTTCTTTGAATGGCATCAGTTTCATATTTTGTCCTCCACTGTGCTACTTCTGCATTTCCCTTGGACAGAGCTCGCTGAAGCTCTGCCTTGGCTTCTTGTTCCTCCTCATACTGCTCCCGCAGGAGATCGCAATCATGCCTGGCAGCTTGCACTGCATGAGCCAGGGCATTCTTAGACTGCAAGATTAAAAGGTTATGTCATTATATTAAGGAACCAAAAATTCAGCCTGGGCCCCATAGGAGCCAAATAAACAGTCTCTAGCAATTCAAGCTAAGCTTTCAAGATCCCAGAAAGTTCAGTTCCTTTTTTGCCTTTCCACATCTGGCCACAGCTAAGGAGAAAGGCACAATATCAGAACAGCTATTGTCATGGCATTTCTAGTCCAAACACTACAAATGCCATGAGAAGGTCTGTTCTCAAAATGCTTTCTCTCTCTATGACTTGTACTGATCAAACACAGAAATTTCTATTTGTACAAGTATCAAAATATTTTGATTCAAACACCTGATTTCAGTTTTCCTCTAAGTTAAAAATCAATAGTGTTCTTCCATTCACCTCAGTGAATGGGTGTTCCAGCTGTCTCAGATTTGTTTGCTATAACCTGTAAAATATTCAAGGCTGACAGATAAGCAAATGAGTATTACCTTGATCTCTTCTTCTAGATGTCTTCTCAGTTCTTCAATCTGTTGAGTGAAGGACGTTTTCCCTCTGGAAAGTTGATTTATCAGTGACTCCCTCTCTTCTAACTGTCTTACAAATTCACCTGCCAAGGGTTTTTAATCAGGTAAGATTGAAATATGTCCTGTTTCCCATTCATCAGCCCATTCCCATGGTCAAATTTCAGTTACATCTGCTCAAACCAACAAAAGGAAAAAAAAACTGACAGTGAACATGGATGTTCTTTTTTTAAAGGAAGCATCTGAGGAAGCCTTCTCAGATCTATGTTGGAGTAAAACCCCATAGAACCATTTTCCCCTAAATTCTCTTTCATTTGATGAAGACAAATATGAGCACTGTAATTGTAATGAATGATGCAAAAATCAAACTAAACTAGCCCATCTCATACTAGCTTCTGTGTGTGGTTAATGCTTTGTTCTTCACACTTTTTAATGTTTTACATTGCACTTCTCTAGACCTTTCTTCACAGTATTCCAGAGCACTTAAGAGCACCAGCTTTGCAATTCCCCTCAGGTAGGGTCAGGAAAATACATGGTGGATGCTTCAGGAACCACCTGAAAGTGAATATAGCTTCTTCCAGGATGAAAAACAGTAACTATTTATAGTCAATAAAACAACAAGAAAAGAAAAACGCTGCATAAGTGAATACCCACAGGATTTCAGGGCAGCTGAATAAACACCAGAGCTGGAAATTCATTGGAATGAAATGTTCCCCTCTTACAAAAAGTGCCAGTCATCACAAATAAGGGCACGTGTACATGTGATGTTGTCACGATATATATGTGACAAAAATTTCCCTTTGCGTGGCTTTATGTACTTGCATAAATTACACATACATGAGTTTTGGGGTTTTTAAATGAGTTTGTATCATTGCAAACAAAACTACATCTTGATGCAAACAAGATGCAGGCAGGCTCTGCAGAAAAAAGGATTGGGCCCTCGCTGCTTCTGCCTTCAGCAGGCTCCTGCAGCTGGCAGGATGCCTGGAGCCACCCAAAAATGGGCTGGTTTCCCCCCGGGGTAGTGCAGGGAGGTAGCAGGAGGGCATCTGGGTGTGCTGGCAGCCAGAGAAGGCAGCAGGGATGGTGCATGGGGTGTGGGACTGCCTGAGCAGGCTGCTAGTTCCCTGAGCCCATCCAGGCTTCCAGCGCCTTGTGTACCGTCTCCGCCACCTTCTCTGGCTGCCAGCACACCCAGCTGCCCTCCTACCACCTCCCCATGCTGCCCCAGGGGCAAACCAGACCATTCCCAGGCAGCCTCAGGTATGCTGCTGGCTGCAGGAGCCTGCTGAAGGCAGAAGCAGCAAGGGGCCTGATCCTTTTTCCCCCCAGAGCCGGTCCACCTCTCCCATGGCTGGAGGACAGCTGTCAGATTAATGGCCTCTGGCCATGGGAGAGGTAGGCAGGCTCCGCCAGAAATAAATAAACAAACAAATAAATAAAAAGGATTGTGCCCCTTGCCACTTCTGCCTTTAGAAGGAGCTTGTAGCCACCAGGACAATACTCACAGTTTCAATTTAGGGGTCATAGAATCCAGCTTTAAGGACTAAAACCCGTCACATGTACACGCGCCCTATATTTTTATTTCTTCCTGAAAAAATGATGCCTAAACAATATGCCAGATTATAGCATTTCATACCGGTAACAGCGACACCTACAGACTCAGCCACCACCTCCAGTAGCATCTGAAGTTAGTGTATTGCTTGTCAGTGTTCTCAGTACAAATACTTGCCCAGCCACAGCCTGACCCTGTTTAGTTCAAGAGACTTGATGATAGTGCAGCATGTAAATAGCATGGTAATTGACTGCTTTATTTTAAGGCCAGTTCAAGACAAACTAAAAAAGAGGAGTTACAACAGAGAATTTGAGATGAGCAAGCATCAGACAATGCAAAGTTGCAGGTCCACAGCATGCACAACCCAACCCATCTTCCTGAAGATGTAATCCTTACACCATTTCCCTATACGTCATAATAGGGAATGCCTTCCTGAACTAAAAGAGCTGAGTTATGTTTCACATGAACTTCTTCCCATTCACAATGGTACATTTGTGTGGACTCCTGCATCTGAAGTTTCTGAAGAGAGTTGAACCCTGTAGTATTTATCGATGTCAGGACTTTGCAGTCAGCCCGCACTTTTATCTGTGCAGGAGCATATCATTGGGTATTTGTTTTCTATCCTCTCTAAGATTTGATGCTGAAATTGACCTACCATTCTCAGTCTGCAGCTTTGATTTTTGGGTGGTGAGGTCATTCACAAGACGGGTCATTTCATCCAGCTTAGCCTTTGTCTCATTCAAGTGGTCTTCATATGTGCGACAAAGCTTCTCTGCATTTGTCTGATGGAAAATTGGGGGAAAAAAGATACACAAAGCTGCAGACCTCACAGCCTGCTATATAATCATTTTGCTTCCCAATTAAAACAGGTCATCTGGTCATTAGGACTATTCTAACCTTGACATTAACACTATTTAAAGCCTGGGCCTGTTGGATTTTGTAAGAAATGGTGTAGGCTTCAACACAAAGCCTCTATACAAGGAGTTGAAGTGAGAACGCTTCCATTGTATTTTGTTTGCATTATACTTCTAAGCATATTTGCCTACTAATATTTTTATGCTGGTTGCCAGAAAATCCATAATACATTATAGTTTGCTTGAGTACAATGTAAATGAAGACTTCAGGGGTTGGCTCAGTTTCTATACTACAGCAACTCAGGGAGAATGATCACCCACAGATTTTTTAAAATCAACAATAATGTTTGTAAAAGGAGAGAAGGCACCTTGTTCCCACAAAGTTTCTGAATCCAGGAATCTCAAAGGAGTTTGCAAAGGAGATCAGCTCTCACTATTTGCCTTTTACACTTGTGGAACTGAGGCAAAGAGAGGGGATCTGATTTGTCCAAAATCATCCAGCAGGCTGCTGGCAAAGGCAAAACACAGGTCTCTGACTCTCAGACCTGTGCTTTATCCAATCAGCAACACTGCCTCCATCTCTGTTATTCTTTTGTTTAATGACATCCTGCATTCACTGCCACAGAAAGATCCTGCAATGACTTCAGCAGGTAACACACACCTGCAAAATTTAAATATAAATTTCTTAAAACCTCCTAATTGCTAGGTGGGGGAAATTATTCCCAATGAAGACTACTTTACTCAGTCTGCTCTGCATGCCATTTATCATGAATTAAGTTTGATGGAAGCTTTCTGAAACTCATAATGTTGAAAACATGCCTTCCCTATTCTGCCTTTTAAGTACTGCTGAAAGATACTAAAATTTACCACCCAGGAGACTAAATCCACAGTTTATCTATAGCATGTAATCACTCAAGCTGTGGCAGTTTGAGTTCCCTGATGTGCCTCAGCGCTGTGACCTGGTGGGATTTCCATGTGAGGTGAGGGGATGGTTCAGTCTCCATGACCCTTCAAGCCCATGGGTGTTCTGCTAAGTGGGGAGGTGTTCTTCACCCTTTGGGATGAGCAAGATGGGCTGAGACTGTGCATGTCCATGGTAGTACTTCCTAACTGTGGGGTCTGTCGGATCTCCTCTTCCCTCATGGAAGGAAGGAAGGTCTGTCGGATCTCCTCTTCTGGAGGCAACTTGGATTGCCTACAGGTCCCTCAATATGTCCCATAACTCTTATAACTCTGCATTAAGGCAATAATTATAATCAATTTTCATACTCCAAAGATTCAGTCTGTTGCCTGTCAGGCTCAGGAATGTAATTTTCTGGAACACACAATTGGCAAGCTGTTTTCTTTTCCCATCCCCATATCTGCCCCTTCTTTTGAAGCCTCAGGGACTTGCCACACTTGGAGACTGGACAATGAGATGGTAGATTCAGTGCTCTGAAGTAGAACGGAGAATCTTCTCTCCGGGAAGACTGAGTGGTTGTTTTTTTTTTGTTTGTTTTCTGCCTTTACCTGCAGCAATCATTTAAGCTCTCCCCATCAGTTCCCTGCCATTGCAGGGGCAATAGGCATCAATAGCTTCCCAGTCTCTCCTGTTTTGTCTGTGCCACCTAGGTTGGTTTCCTGAGAACTGAAATGCTTTAGTCCATCTGAACTCCTTGGATTCAACATAGGGTTTTGGGGGGAAATGGAATGGTCTCTGGTACGTAGGAGGTCAGCTCAAATCACCTGGTGGCCCTTGCACTCTATGACTAGGGATCTACCTAACTCAAAAAGGCAGCTGGCCAATTTTGCAGGGAGATCCCTGGGCCAGCCACCATATTCATAGGCTGATTGAGTGCAGTGGACCTCCCAACAACTCTGATTAGCTGAGGAGCCCCAGTGGCCCACCCCTCATTGCTGATTGGTTGTAAGGGCTCTCCATCATGTGGCCCTGTCCCTCACTGCTGATTGGTGGCAAGAGGTAGGGCCATGTGACAGGCAGCCCTCTCAGCCAAATCAGCAGTGAGGAGTGCGGGTGGGGGTAGCAGCCATCGTGGACAGGCCCCCTTTTCTTTCCCTGCCCCCAGTGGGCTGCACAGCCAGGCCACAGTGCCATGAGGACTGCTGGCTCCCGATGGGGAGCCAGCATTTTATTTTCAGTAAATTTTCTTTTTTTTGTTTGGTGGATTTCATGTACATTGCCTGATTTTGTAAGCAATGCCCAATTTTGAGATTTCCATGAAATCTGTCCCTATCTATGAAACAACAGTGATTTTTTTAGATAAGTGCACACAGCTATTAAGGACTGGTAATGACTGATTATCACCAACCCAGGAGAGGTTGAAAGTGGTGACCTAGTTGCTACAGCCTCTGGACCCCCTCCTCCACGATCTGAAACCTTCCTCTGCCTCCCTCTGGAAACTTTAAAGCAACTCCCATATGCACTGTCAATGAGGAAGTCTGATAGAGCCTACTTTTCCCTTGACCATCTGCTCCATGTTGGATGATAGGTCGTCCACCTCCAGTTTCAGCTCACTCTTCTCTTTCTCCAGTTTCTGTTTGACCCGCTGTAGGTTGTCCAGATGTTCCCCCATCTCTGCCATGCTGTCTGCATGCTTCTTCCTTAGGGTGGCAGCTGTGGCCTCGTAATGCAGAGTGGCCTCCTCAAGGTCCCGCCGCAGCTTCAGAAACTCTGCCTCTCGTTTCTTGTTCATCTCCAGCTGGACAGCGGTGGCTCCCCCAGCCTCCTCTAGC
Source organism: Alligator sinensis (assembly GCF_000455745.1). NCBI lineage: Eukaryota > Metazoa > Chordata > Crocodylia > Alligatoridae > Alligator > Alligator sinensis. The sequence goes on from NW_005842218.1 coordinate 559,994, forward strand.
CGTTCGCTCAGTTCCTCCAGCTCTCGAGCCAGTTCTGACCTCTGTTTCTCCACCTTGGCTCGAGCAGCTCTTTCTGCTTCCAGCTCCTCTTCTAGCTCCTCTATACGAGCCTATCAGACAAGGACACACCAGTGTATATTAACATTGTTTACCTCAGTACTAACTTCCCTCAAATGTTTTCAGTACTTTACACACATCTACATGTCAGCCTGATATGGCACATATTATCATCTATGTCTAGATCTAGACTTTTCTGCTATTTTCCAGAAAATACAGTACACAATGGATTTAGACAGACAGAGAGCCACTTGCCCAGGAATTTACCCAGTAAAGGCATTAAATAACTGTCAGAGATGGAATAGCACTAATAAGTCATATCTCCTACTAAAACTGTTAAATTCTTTCTCCTCAAACATTAGTTCAAGATATATAGGTAGGGACCTACTTAATTTGGAGTTTCACAGATTTCACGGAAACTGCAAAATCTGGGATTGTCCACGTAATCAACAAAAACCCTTAAAAATAAAATTTTGGCTCCCCAGTTGAAGCCAGTGGTCCTTGCTGCTGGGAAGGGAATGCACTGGCTGGTGGGGTGGCACAAAGGACAGTAGACAAGGTGTCAGCTCCCCTCTTGTCCCTTCTCCCCTTGCTGGAGCCTGTCTGCCAATCAGGGCCAAGGGGCAGGGCCACATGAAGAGCAGCCGGCAATCAAGATGGTGGCTGGCCCCTTGTGCCCGCCAGGGCCTCTCTGCCAGTGAGCACCATGGGGTGGGGCCACCTCCAAATGACTGCAGAATTAGAACTTTACACCGCAATCCAACTGCAAAATTTGATAAGTCCTCCTGCGATTTAGGTAGACTAAAGACAGGTCAGAAATAAGAAAAAAAATGTATATGTCCGTGTAATGGACTGTTCAACTACTGTTCAAGAAAGCTGTAAGAGGTTCTCTTTCCCCTGAATTTAATAGTCATTTTGTTGCAAGGTCTTCAACCTCCTTCAGGAGAATGAGAGATGGAGGTCAGGAACAACTGGTAGAAAATGCATGTGAATAATGGATTTTTTTCAATTCAGTGGCCAAACTTGAAAAAAAGAACTGTCATGCAGATTTGGTTGTGTTGACTAAAATATCTCAGGTTCAATTTACTGAATTTCCCCTGCCATCCCTTTTCCTTTTAAACAGAGTCTATTTTGAGACTGAGCTTGGATTTCTCTTCACCTTTATTTTTGGCGCAAACTTTGCACTGAAATTAAGTCAAATTCACTACCTATCTTTGTGTAGAAAATATATTATTTGCCAGAAAAAAAAATCAACAAAGCTCTACATGACAGGTTTTTTTGTGAAAGTATATAACTCAAGTTTTGCAAGTCAGATTCACATTGGGATTCTTTAATTTACAGTCTTCTGGCCCCCAGGTTCCATCATTTTGTTCTCCTGCACCCATGCTCAGACTTATTTCCCCCTTGATCAACGTTTTCTTGCCCTTCTTGAATCTCCATGGTGTGAACCTCTCTAGTTAAACCTGTGATTCTCTGTTCGTTTTGCTTGAGGATGGTTTGGTTTGGATGCCTGGTTTCCTCTTGCCAGAAAATGGAAAATCCCTTCCTCTACACTTAAGAAATGAGCTCCTGAGCTTTTGGAGTGGCTTCTCAGTTGGTTCAGTCTCCTCTTGTGTGGCCCACGCTTCAGGGCAAAGCATGAGCATTTGAGGTCAGCCAGGTCCCTTTCCTTTCTCTGTCCAATGTATCTAAAGGAAAAGTTGGGACTTAGACTTCCCAGCTGCTACCTTCATTTTCTAGGCTTTCCTACTCCTCTCTGGGGATCAATTCTGACTTCAGACACATGGATATCATAAGCCATTAAACCATAAATATTTCTGAGGACAAGACTAGGCCTGCAAAGCTCAAAATAGGCTTGCAGATAGTGGATGACATAAAAGTTTAAGTGTAAATCACAAAAAAAATACTTGGCTGGCCAGTACCAAACTCAGAAGCCAAGTGCTCCACTTAATTGAAGTATAGCAATTATGATTTGTGAAAAGAAGTAGAGAAGGCTTACCTGAAGCTCCTTGATCTTCTTCTGGAGTTGTACCACTAAAGCTTGCTCATCCTCTATCTTGGAACTCAGTTGATTAGTTTCAAATTCTTTCCTGTTAAGGCAAGGAAATTCCTGTGAAAATTTATCTTAGAAGTTCAAGCAAAGTTTGACTAAAGCAATTTTTTTTCTGTCAGTCTCTAGATAAAGTCTTGGGAGCAAATGTGAAAACCAAATTCAACTGGAAATAAGCAAGAAGATATAATACTGCATAGATGCAGCGGTCTTCTCTCCAAGCAACCTGTCACAACCCAAGGGTGTGATTTTGTTTGTGTGCGCTTCGGCACTGCTAAATTATTTCCCGGCTTGAGCAGTTTCCGCCCCAGTTGGAGAACTCCGAGGAGAACCCCGCAAGGGAGGACTCCACAACCATCTGGAGGAGGAGAACTTCACATCTCGTGAAGATCTCTAAGCGCTGCGGAGCCTATCGAACCCAGCGCAGGCTATAGGGGTCTGATCAACCTCTGGCCTCTCCCCGTCGCCGAACCCCTTCCCTGCGCGCAAGTTCCATGGAGCCTAGCAAACTTTGTGTGAGTGTATCCAGAGCTCTGTCCGGGTTTGAGTCCTGCAGGTTTATCTTCCCATCGCCGAAAACCCATTGCGACATACTCTTGTGTTTTGCATCTTCCCGTCGCCGAAAACCCCTTGCGACGTACTCTCGTGCCCTGCAGGTTTGAGTTTTGTTTTGTTTTGTTTTGTCTGTAACCGCAACTCAAGCAAGTTTTCCTGCCTGCACCGCGACCATCTTCGGTGTAAGTAAAATAATCTTTAATCAACCGCTAAGCGTCCGTGCCTAATTCTAGTCCGCTGGCCTGCATTCCCCGACCCGCGTGCCAGGGCTGCTGGCCACAGCCCGCCACGCGCCCCCGAGAACCTGGGACCACTCCCGGCCCACACACAACCTTGTTCAAGCTAAGGCCCTGCAGGTACTCCTGTTGTACTACAGTACTATGCTCAAAGCTCCTTAATGCTATGTACTTATGTCTTGAGTTTTTAATTTCAACCAAGTTTAAAAACAACCAAGAAAAAAAGTACTATGCTGTGTGCTATATACAGTAGATGAGAACATTTTACCATTATTATTCATAAATGATATATCCTGAGCCTGCCAACCCATGGAATAGCTTTCTGTAAACAAGGACATGCAAGAGAATGATGACTGCATTTGACTGCCTTTGACTCCTCATTTACATCTGAGATAAAGGGAAAGCCTTTGGCACAAAGTTTGAACCATGTCTCTAAAACTGGAGCACAATGCTTTAACCACTCTGCCACCACCCTGCCTTCAAAAATACATAGAGATACAACACCTTTTCAAATTCAAAGGAAAAAAGTATATTTAGCAAGGTTCAGACATTCAGTGCTGCTGAGCACTAGAAAGAAATTATTCTGTCCATATGCAGCATTGCATCGTATATCAGGTACAGTTTCCTCTGAAACGGCATTGGTATGAGCCACTGCCATAGGGAGATGCTCGACTTGATGGATCTGAAAGGACAAACCCCGTGCTCTTGTGCTATTTTGTACAATATAAATGGTTACTTACTTCTTTAGCTTTTCTTCCAGCTGCAGCTTATCATTCTCCAAATCCATGACACTCTCTTGGGTTAGCTTCAGATCCCCTTCCAGTTTACGTTTGGCCCTTTCCAGATCCATCCTCACCTTTTTCTCCTGTTCAAGTGAGCCCTCCAGCTATAGGAACAAGAAACCAGTGATGCAATATGTCCAAAGGCATCAACACCATTCCAACCTCCAGTTTTGTATTAAATATTAACAAATCCTGAAGCAGAAAAGTTCTTCTGCAACTGTCTCATTTTATGCTCGTCCTTCCTAGCTTCAGGGAGAACTTGAAGCTTCAGGCTTCCAGGACAACTCAGGCTGTGATAATATGGTGCAAGGACCTCTCTAGGCTTCTTCTTTGTGCAGGCAACATGGTAGCCTCTTCTCCACAAAGGTTAGTATGACTAAAAGACAATTACATTGCAATAAAAACTAAATAGATGCCTTCATCATTGTTGCCTTCCTTTCAAATATTCAACTATAGAGGAAAATTATTATAGTCTTTCTTGTATTAGACACCTTATATTGGGACTTTCATTTGTACATCCTAGACGAGCATTTACAAAAAACACAACGTATTTCAGAGTTTCCCACTTTCAAAAAAGTTATAAATAAACACATAAGCATAGCAAATGAAGAGAAGAACAAACGTACATCATCCACCTGCTGCTCCAGTTTCAGTTTAATTTTGCTCAGTGTATTGACCTTGTCCTCCTCTGCCTGTAGGTCATCCAGAGCTTGCTGGTGAGCTTCTTGCAAAGATTTCTTCTCTTTAGTGAGTTTGCTGATGGACTCATCAAGACCTGCCATTTCTTCTGTCAGATTTTTGACCTGTGAGGTTGAAGAAATGCAACAGCAGTTACAGATGTGCTTGTAAGTCTTTTCAGCAGAGATAACTGTAAGCTGGCCAGAAAGAACAATTTAGACTATATGTGTATACTGCTGCCTGGCCATTAGGATGATGGAGTAAAAGGGGAGTTCATTCAATGTTTGACTCATCAGTTGAAACTGCCAACAAAATAGCTAATTAATGCCAATTCTTGCTGTGCCTTCATTATGGGGACATCTCCCAAACACACACTGTTTGGAGACTGAATATGGTCAAGGGTACAGTTGCTTAATATGAAAGGCTAAGAAGTTGATACTAATCAAAACAGGCACCATTCTTAGTAGCACAGAAAATATATCCATGAGTAGTCCTAGGCCTCAGGAAATACATTTAAGGGGCACAACTAATGTGAAATTTAGCTGTCAATGGCAGCACAACTCACATGGGTAAAGGGAGACTCAGAATCAACCTAAAACAGTTGTCTTTCACGAAGTCACTTAGCTATGCACTATATACTCTATACATTATACTCTAGTCTTGTAGCTTGGCCTGCATTTAAGTTTCTTAATACTTAATACAGTGTGTTAACTTGCAGAACTCTAGTAACACTCACTATAAAGTAGCCTACTTATCAATCCTTTATGGAGAGGTATGGTGTATTTCTAATGGTACCTTATTTTCAGTAGCATGTTTCTCTTTCTCTACTTTAGCTAGAGTTATTTCAAGGTCATCAATATCCTTCTTCAGTTCAGAGCACTCATCTTCTAGTTTTCTTTTCTTTGACGTCAGTTCAGAGTTCATCTCCTCTTCATCTTCCACTCTCTCTGTGAGCTCTTTGACTTTGGCCTCCAGCTGGATCTTGGATTTAATCAGCAATTCACATCGTTCTTCTGCATCTGACAGAGTATCTTGTTCCTTGTGTAGTACAAGAAGATGACCACAGTGTGTAGGAGTAGTCATTGTTATTCTTTACCATTTGTCTCCCATCCCCTTATGGATCCTCAACCACACATTAGTATGTAGGTCAGAGAAGCATAATCAAAAAGGCTATGAGAATAGGTAAATATGGACTTTCTGAAGGAGCCTGTTCTTTCTTTCCACTTATGTCAAAGACAAGAATTCTGAAAAATCCAGGGGGAATAAGATGAGGCCTACAATGTTGGACACATCCATTTGCACATACAAGTTGGTAAACTACTATCCACATCTAATTATGCTGGACATTGCTATTACCATGAACTATACTTTTAAAACTGTTTCAAAGACGATGACCTACATCCTTAAACATGAATTTATATTCATGGTAAAAATGTTAACCTACTTTCCTAACAAGAACAGCAGCTTAATTTAAAACCATCTGTATAAATACCATGGTTGGTAAGTTGTCATGTTTGAAAGAACATCAAGTACACCCACTCACAGACTGCAACTGAAGGAGCAAGTCATTCTTCTCCTGAACCAGAGACACTTGCTTTTCTTCAAGTTCTTTCCTCCTGGCTTCTGACTTTTCCAGGGCCTCCTTTAGCTTCAAGAACTCTTCCTTCATGTTGGCCATTTCCTTTTCAGTTTCTGCAGACTTCAGGAGTGGCTTGATCTTAAAGAACAGCTTCATCCAAGGCCAGTTCTTCACAGCCATGAAAGCTCTAATGTTCCACTGGATCACAAGCAGGGCATCCCTGGTTTAACAAATGAAAAACTCAGCCTGAGTTGAGAGAGACAGAATTCTTTTTTAGGCCATCCTTGAGTCAGTTCTGCCTTTGTGGTCTGAATAGCATTAGGAACTTGTACTGGGTCGTGCAAAAAATGTGTTCCTTATATCTTGACCTTCAGAGATATTGACCAGCTGTATCTCTGATTAAAATCTGAATTCATGGGTAACTAACATGCAACAATTGCTATTTTGTACTGTATATCCACAAAAATGATACATTAACACCCTTATCTTACATCTCATTAAAAAGCTTTAGTGCTATTAAGGCTTAAGTACCACTAGGCATGTCTACACAGGCATTAATGTGCTTTTCCTAATGTACATTAAATTTAGTACCTCCAATGTCAGGTATTAAATTAATGCACATTAGGCTGTGCTAAAGTGCACACTTTTTAGGTGACACTTAATGCACAGTAGCCTATTTTACTGCGCATTAGCATAATAACATTGTTTTTTATGAGCTACTTTAATGCTCAGCAAAATAGGCTACTGCATATTAAAGTGCACATGTAGATGTGCCCACTGGGCATGTCTGCATGTACTATTAATTTGAAGTAGGCTTACTGTGCAGTAAAAATACTGTGCTGTAAGCCTACCTGGAAGCACGTCTACAAATGTTCCCAATAGGAGCAGGCCAGTACAGGCTCCCACTAGATGCTAGCCCAGGGGCTGGCAGGGAACATGGGACTGGTCCTCATACTCTTGGGGCCAGAAGAGCTCTGCTGGCTGCAGCAGCAGCTGTCTCCTGGCCCTGTATACATTGGGAGGAGTCCTGCTGTGCTCAGGGCCAGAAGATAGCTGCTGCTGCTGCAGAGCTTTCCTGCACTGTGCACATGGGGACAAGCCATATGCCCAGCAGGACTTCTCCCCAAAGCCTGGAACTGGTCGGAACCTGCTCCAGAAGCAGGACAGTTCCCAGCCAGCCCCAACCTGCATGGGGAAATCTCTGTGCAGCCTGGAGCTGGTTGAGACCTGCCCCAGAAGTGGGACAGTTCCTAGAAGGCTTTGGGATGCGTGGAAATCTCCTCATGCAGGCCAGAGATGGCTGGACCCGCCCCAGAATGGGACAGTTCCTGGCCAGCTTCAGGGAGCTCCCAGATCCTAGCATTGTTCAGCTTCCAGCTCCTGTGGGGAGCAAGGAGCTAAGCAGCACTGGGATGGGGTGGGGAAAGAGAGCTATCCCGTCCCAGTGCTGCTCGGCTCCCAACTCCCGGAGGGAGCTGGGAGCTGAGTAGTGCTAGGACCGGGGGAGTTCCCCATCCCCTGTGGCCCCCTACTGTAGGGGGTAACTGGGAGCAAATGTACCCCCAGCCAGCATCTACACATATGCTAGTGTGCAGTAGCTACTGTGCAGGTAGTTTACTACCTGTATTTATGGGTGCAGTAGACTAATTTATTGTGGAGTAAAGCATCTTGTGTAGACATACTCACTAAAAGCTTAATGGTCCTATTTAATCATCAGTGAGGCAGCAGTAGCATGGTATCCCAGACTTAAGGGAACAATCCATACCTTCGCTCCACCATCTTCTGGAACTCAGCTCTCATTAGCTTGCCACGTGCTCTTGCCTGGATCAATGTTAGGATCTTTGCTAGTCTCTCATCCCTCATCTCTTCAAGATGACCTAGGAGCCCAGCCTTAAAGAATACCTAAAATATAGACAGGTGACACTTAGGAGCAATCAGAAAATAATTCCATCCTCAAGAAACATGGATTGATGAAAATTAGTTTTTATATTGGCAGTTATGGTAAAGCTTAAACAGGTAAAGGTGCTATCCTTATTGGTCAATTTCTGCAGCAGAAATGAATAGATAGTTAGGAAGCATTAGGTTCTAGGTTAGGGAGCTGTGTTGATCCATTATGATGCCCCAACCATTTTTCAATATTTTAATGTGTTTGGTTTTTTTTCTTTGCCTATTTCAAATGAGATATACATTAGTGTGGCCTATGTTACAAAACTGTTATATATTTGTAAATTTTCTCACTTTAACTAGGCATAATAAAATGGGATTAAAGTCATGTGGTACCAGGCATGACCATTGTTAGTCTCATGAGCCTTGTCTACAAAAAAATCTTCCTCCATTAATGAAAATGGACTGAACTGGATCAATTTAACTGGAAGTATAGGCAGGACAGGACAAAATTGTGTTTGGTGCCATTTCACAAAGTGAAGCTGACCCCTTCTTATTTAAGTAAGGCAAATGAATAGTAATGAACATTCTGTCTACACTGGCAGTAGGACTGCTAATGGCATTGGATGAGCTCATCCTGTTAGTGGTCAGTATTGTTGCTCCAATAGTAAAAATTACATGGGCATTGGAACATTTTCTCTTGACATACAAAACAAAAATCCATAATTTGTTTTCTGAAAATTACTAAAATTAATTATTACAAATGATTAAAACTTTTGCTAACAGATCACTTGTTCCAAACTTACTTAAGTTGTAAGCATGTGTAAGTGTGCCCCACTGAGGGCTGCATGTTGGATTCTTTTAGCCCAGACACTATTTTTGTAAAAGGAACTGCATGGTCTTTTCTGGTTACCTTAGTGTGTCCAAAACGATACTGATTATGTTCGATATCTAAAGAACTCAGCAGCTTCTCAGAAGCTTTTCTGCTATCTACAAACTTATCCTCAGGAATTGCAGCTGGATTCAGAATGCGATATCTATTAATAAATAAAAGGGGATGAGAAAGTTAAGAATGCCAAGATTCTGGGCAAAATTCTACTCTCATTAAGACTAGAATAAATCTAGAATAACTTCAGGGAAGCCAGTTCAGTGTTTTCTGTTTACTAACACAAAGGAGAACAGAACAATTGACTTGAGATCAAACAGAACTGAACAGAAACTTAAATAAAAGAGAAAAGGAAAGGACTGCTGTGGCTCATTTTTACTGGGAAGGAATGGAGCGCAAACAGAAATGCAAAACTTGTGTTCAGAGGTTGATTCTGCTTTACCTTTGTTTAAAGTCAGCATAAAGCACTCTGTTCGGAAACCCCTTACGGCAAATACGGATTCCTTCCAGCACACCATTACAGCGAAGCTGATGCAGGACAAGGAAAGCATCTATTTCACCTAAAAAGGTTAAAAAAAACAACTAAATGAAATTAGATCCTTTTCATGAGGATTTAACTTTCAGTTAGTCCAATACGGGAGAAGATTTGGGAGTCATGTCTTGAATGGGCAACCTGCATAGTGACTAATCAAATAGCATTTAAATTCAGTACCAATAGAAATAAACAATTGAGAGCAGATGGCAGTACTGAAATACATACAGATAAAAGGCTTTCTGTACCTGGAGTTTTAGTTTCATTGGGGATAATACATCGCACAAAGTGAGGAGCTGTAGATCTCAGGTTAGTCATCAGTTTATTTAAATTTTCCTACAATGAGTATAATAAAAACAAAAGTTAGCTAAATCAATAGAAAGCCAAGCATTGTAGCATGTGTATATGTGAGCACTAACTCTACAGAACACATAATCTAATATGTAGAAAACAAAACTGATTAGAAGTAGAATGTCATATTATCACTGTAGCGTATTCAGACTGAATGGTTTCAATATACCAATTTATGCAAAGGATGTCTTCACACTGCTAGAGGTGGGACAATTTGAGAAGCTAGATGTCCTCAATATCTTGGAAAATGTGCTTCTTTATCAACTGATAATCAAAAGCTGCAGGCTTTAGAAATTTGCCCCTGCTATCTTCACACTTCTTTGCTATGTCTACATTGGCAAAAATATCACTTGGTTCTCTAGTGATGTCATCCCACTATCAAAAGATAGCAGCAAGATTAGGTAACACAGTGGTATCTGCGGGATTGAGGGGTGGGGGAGAGATTGCAGGAAGAGGAGACTCAAGATTTATATATATTTCAATTTCCTCTATTGTCACCCAGGTGGCATTGCACTGCTGGTAAATTATGGGGGGGGGGGGGGGGC
>NW_005842218.1:570163-589550 GCF_000455745.1 Alligator sinensis
CCGTGTGTGGTTGGAGGTGGTGTGAAATGGGGGGGGGGGGGGGTTGCCAGTGAAAACATGTCTTTCCATTAAGCCTCTACAAAAAAAGCATTTCAATTTTAATGGGACAATAGTTGCAGAAAATAAGTTTTAAGCTCCAATACCCAGGACAAGCACATTGTGCATTTTACTTTAGTGTTCCATAAACATTCTACATATTATTCTGATTATATCTAGTATGTTAATCTAATAAGGGACAAGAAACAATATCAGGCAATGAGTTCCAAATTGCAAACAATGCTTTTGAAATACCTCATAGAGTAACCAAAAAAAATCTAAAAAAGATTGAATAATATGATTAAAACAATTGAAAAACACTGGATATAAAAAAAAACAGAAAAAGAGGAATTTGTTCATTAAACAATTAGTTATAATTTTTTTTCACTTAACCCTGGTTAACACCCAGGCCAGGACAGAACTGAGACGTTTGACTTCAGTTTCCTTTGAACGACAAAAACACTTTAGGAACCTCTTTTTAACGCTGTGCCTCTGCATAGCTGAAATGTTGTCGAAAAATCAAGTAACAAGCGATGTGCTTTTAAAGAATTGAAAATTACTTTGTGTAATGATGACACTGTTTGGAAGGAAGCACCTTTCTTGCGTTTCTTTTCACCACTCTGATCTAAAAAAAAATAAAGAAATGAAATACATAAACAACTGAACCAGGTATTCAGGTAAAAAATAAAAAAATGGTGAACACCTTTTTAAAATTACAAGTCAATTAAAGTTTGGATAAAAGGCGAAACCAGGATCATATGGGTCTTCTGGTTAGCCAAGTGGTATACTGAAACTTCCCAAACTAGCATTATTATAAAGTCAGTAATATTGTTTATAGAGGTGCAACTACCAAGGTGTGTGCCCTCAGTGACTGTGGCAGCAGCAAGGGCCAGCTAGGCGGTAGTGACAGCAGCAGCTGCTGTTCCTGTGCCTCCTCTAAGTAGGCATCTGGGGCTGGTGCCCTGGTCATTCCATCCTCATTACGTTACTGGCTGTTTAATGCTTTGGGAGACGCATGATGGGTACACTCTCCATCTTGGTTTTCATCCAAGATCTTAGCAAACATGCTAAGCTATGCTTCAGGGAGATTGAAGCCAGGCCAGCAGCATTTGTTTACGGAGCATAGGACTCAGAAGAGGCCTTAATGGTCACATTTTTCTTTGATTTGAGGTCATATGGCTTTGACTCTTAAATGGAAACTCAGGGAATGCAGTTTTCACTTCATTCAAACCCTGACTGGAGTTGTACTGTGTTCCTCAGGATATATTTGCTACCTTTAAATACACAACAATTACTTTTGCCTTTCTAAACTTGAAAGATTAGGTCACCTATAGGAGGACTGGCATGCGGATGACCTGTCAAGAGCAGTCTACATAAAAGGAAGTGAAGAACGCACTGTATTTGATGTAAAAAATGTCTACCCATGTTCAAAACGACTGTGATGAGATTGGCTATTCCTTTTTCCTGGCCGTGGGTGAAGGACAAAGAAGCACTTCTGGGAATGATGCTCCATGTTACCAAGGCAAACAGGCACTCTGTTTCCTGCAACAATTTGCCTGTGGCAGTCTTTTTCGTATTGTTATTCTGCTCCGCCTGTAATCCACATTACAAAGCCTGCTGTCTGCCTACTTGCTTCAGAAGTGGCTTTATGATTCATGACAACTACAACTGTATAAATGAGATTACTACTAAGTAAGATGTAACCGATTGTGACTTCAAGACATAACAGCAATATCTCTGTAATGAGTCCAGTTCTTCTAACTCAACATGAGTTTTACAGAAACATGTGGTGTGCCACCTCCTGGTGGGAATGATTCCGATCACTCTCATCATGCGGTGTGCTGTGTGGTGTGCCACCTCCCAAATAAAACAGCTGAGTAAGAACGAGGGAGCTTAAGTACTCCCTCGGACATGTTAGAAGTCTTTGCAATAAAACCTGTTCTTGGAAGGCTTCCTTCCACTAAGTATGCAGAGTTGGCAGGTTTAGAGAAACACTGGTCTGGTATTTTCCAGTTTGCCTATCCCTAGTCAAATAAAAAAAACTCTGAATGGAAGAGCTTCAATTATCACAGAAAATACTGCTTCCTAAAGGGTAACTTGCTTGTTTAGTCTAGATTCTAGACACTGCTGGGAAATCTTGTACTTCAATTAGAGTACACACAATTTGGCTGAGTTATTCCCTCTTAAAATATCATAGCAAGCAAATACCATGCTCACCCACACAACTAGGAAATTCCTGTTCTAACTGGGGGTAAGTATCTGCTTACAATGGCTTATTTTTAAAATCCATCACCAAGCATGTGTCCTGGAAATGAAAGAAAATCAAAGTCAGATCATTCTGCTTACCACTGTCAGCACTGACGTAGTTTTCAAAGAGGCATGCCAGAAGTTTGTTGGAGGACTTTTGAAAAATGCCCACTACTGTTTCATTAAGTGGGTCTTTGTTCTTCTCAAGCCAGCCGACGATGTTATAGGGCACCTACAGATAACCACATGGGCAAAAAATATTTTAAAAAGAGATTATCTCAGACTGGCACTCTCTCTCTCTCTCTCCCTTTCTCAGATACACTTTCAATTCTTTCCAGTTTGGCTTCAAATGAATGTCACAAGATTTATATTCCCTGAGGCACTTCAAAAGAGATCCTTTGCTTGAGCCATACCTGCCTTTCAGTCTTCCACTATTTTTCACCCAACCCTCCATTTTCTGACTCCAGCCTCACGTTCCAAATCATTCCCACCAGAACTCTCCAACCCGCCCCCCCCACTACCGACAGGATGTGGACAGACTGGAGAGAGTCCAGTGAAGGGAAATGACAATGGTGAAGGGGCTGGGGCACATGACTTCTGAGGAGAGGCTGAGGGAACTGGGCTTATTTAGTCTGGAGAAGAGAAGACAGAGGGGATTTAATACCAGCCTTCAACTACCTGAAAAGGAGGGGAGGGAAGGTTGAAAGAGGATGGAGCTAGACTATTCTCAATGGTGGCAGACAGAATAAGGAGCAATGGTCTCAAGTTGCAGCAAGGGAAGTTCAGGTTAGATATTAGGAATAATGTTCTCACTAGAAGGGTAGTAAAACACTGGAACAGATTACCCAGACAGGTGGGGGAATCTCCATCTTTGGAAGTTTTTAAGACCTGAGTAGATAAAGCCTCAGCTGGGATGATCTAGCTGGGGCTGGTCCTGCTTTGAGCAGGAGGTTGGACTAGATGACCCCCTGAGGTCCCTTCCAACCTTAACTTTCTATGATTCTACCTCAGGCAAATAGCTTCCACTTTAATTGCCTCACTTTCCCCACTAATAAAACGTGGACAGCGATAACATTCTTTGAGCTCTACAGAGGAAAGAAACATGATTCACAAAAGAGAGGCAATTCCTGTTACTGCTTTATAGGAAACTAGATTAAGGTCAATGAGACTCTGCTTGGTTTGGCTTTTGTTGTTGCTGCTGTCTTGAGAGTTTTAGGACAATTACAGAAGTTATAATGGCACCTCAAATCATACTGTGACTGTTTGCCCTGATTTATACAAAGGGCTTAAAGTTGCAGTCTCATGGAAAAGTAACGCACATATGGCTTCTGTTCATGGGGGCTCAATGTTCCCGTGCGCTGACAGAAGCCAGTTGGCAGCGGGCGCGGTCACCCGCTTTGTAAGCCGGCCAGGGATGCAAAGCCCCGGGCCTGCTGTCAGTGCAGGTGGGAGTAGTCTGGGGTTTCTGGGACCTCAGAGCTAGTGCCAGCAGGCACCAGAGACCCTTGCCATAGGGTGGGGTCCTGGCCAGGGCCCCTTGCCTTGAACACTGGCTCAAATCACACCCCCACCCGCCTGCAGGGACACAGGCAGCCAGCCAGCCGGCTGACCCAGTCTCCTCTCCTATCTGGCCAGCTGTCAGTAGGTGGGGGGAAGAGTGATGCGAGGCGGGGGGGAGTCTGGGGGTTTCTGTGTCCCCAGAGCTGGTGTTGGTGGGGACCAGAGACCCTCTCCCTAGGTGAGGGGACCCAGCCAGGGCCCCCTCACCCCAATCACTGACTTGGTTGCTCTCCCAACCCACCCGCTCAGATGCAGGCAGCAAGGCTGGGTGCTGTGACTGTCAAGTGGCAGACAGGCTGGGGGGTGGCATGTGCACCCCAAGGGCATGTGGGCCTGTCCTGGCACTCCCTTGGACCTCAGCAGGGGTAGCCTGGTTAGGCACATGTGGCACTGGGGCAGGCACCCCACTTGCTTACTGCTGCTTGTCAGTGGCCAGCTCAGGCTGCTGTCAAAAAGTGGCAGGCTGGCTGGGGGGTGGGATCTGAGGCCCAAGGCTGTATAGGCCCAGTTTGGCAACCCCTCAGACTCTAGCAATGGTACCCAGGCTGAACCCTAATGGCCTTGGGGATCACATGCTACCCCACAGCCCACCTGCCACTGCTTGTCAGTTATAGCATCGCCAGGTGGGAGCAGGGATGCAGCTGGTTAGCTATCAGGAGTTTGCGGGGCTCGGCCAGGTCCCCCCAGCAGGAAATGTCCCCGGTGTCCCATGGCAGGGAGGGGGAACACCCTTAAGGCCTCTCCCTCCCTCCCTGGCTACACAGGGAGGAGAATCTCTGCCTCTGCCCTGTGGCAGATCAGGGATATGACAGGTAAACCTTGCAGGGAGCTATATACAAGTTCTCCAAGGCGCTCTAATTTAGAGAGCCTTCATTTATTACCTGATTTAACAAGGGTTACTTTGTCATGTGACTGGCCATTTTAAAAGCACTCTGCAACCATGCCCATGTGTTATGACATTGCTGTAGAACACTTTCAGGGGCCAGATAGCATGAAAAATGCCACTTGTCTGTGTCCTTATTGTCTCAGTAGCTTCCTATCATATGGTGCTTCCCTCCACGGCAGTGGTGGCCCCACTCCAGGTGGCACCCACCCACAGGCACCTGGCTCAGGTGGTCCCCAGGGGCACCGCAGCCGTGGAGGGAAGCACCGGGCCTCACGCAGCTCAGGCAGGCTCTGGGGGGGAAAAAAACAGATCAGGCTCACCGCTTTTCTTGGGTGAACCCTGCCTTCCCAGGCTACTGCCAGGCTGCCTGCAGGGCTTCCTGCAGAGTCGTGGAGCTGCACAGAGCCCAGTGCTTTGCTCTGTGGCTGTAGGAGCAGCAAAGAACTCCTCAGGGGAGTTTTAGTTTGCTGCGCCCCAAGTCATTTAAGTCATTTGGCATTACACCGCCAAATTTCCTACAGCGGCTGGAATTAATGCGCAATGAGCCACCGAGGCCATTAAAGCAGTGCAAAAGCATTTAGCCTGCTTTAGTGTTGTGTACACATGCCCCTCGTTTCATCTACACACGGCCTAAGTGTCTATACATGAGGGTGAAGGCTGCTCCAACACACTGTAATTACAGCACGTTGGAACAGACTCGATTAATTGAGTCTGCTGGAGCATAGTAATTACTGTGCTCCAGCAGCCTCCCGTGTCTCATGTATCAGTGTCTATGCACTTCAAAATGATGGCAGGGGTGCTTTATCTAAAGCCTGTTGAACATTTTGAACATGCCATTGCCATTTTGAAGTGCAGAGACACCGCTCCATGAGACACCGTGACACTTTAATTAGAATGGCTCTCAGACCTGCTCTAATTAAAGCATCCCCTTGCCTGACCACCACCTCCGGAGCACGTGTAAAAGTGCCGTATTTGGGCAAAAGGCATTTTCCCCCACCTTTTTTCCCAATCTGAAAACTCAGTTCTAAATCTGAAACTGGACTACTTTGGGCTTGTGTATCACCAGCCTCCATTGATAGATTTTGCCAGTAGGCCTTTGTTAACATTTTGTTAAATATGCAGAAGGGAGAATTAATCAATCTATTGCGTTCCTGCAGCAGTGTTGGCTATGCAATACTAATAAAAGCAACAAAAATAAAAATAACAACATTTTGTTTTGTAGTCAACTTAGAGATGACTGAATTTGCACAGGGGATTACTGTGTTAACTAAGAAGGTGGCATTTTTCTTTTAACGATCACTTTTCTGAAGGTGAGTAACTTCAGTCAATTGTACAGGACAAACCAAATCTTACTAAGCCAGCTTTAGTCCTTCTTCACTGGTCCATTATTTCTGAGTTTTAATGAATGTGACTCCCTAGGTTTTCATGGAGAGAGGCTTGCCAGAAGTTGACTGGCATTCTTAATTCATTGTAATACTTATGCACAAAGAAACTAGTACTGCCCTTACTTCTGACTGGCCCTCTCTTTTCCCTTTAAGTATAATTTTTTTCCTTCCACCATGCTTATGGAACACACCCATTTGGAGGAATTCTAGTCTAACAATCTAGCTCGTGATGTTGGAAACTTACCGCACCAGCATAATGAAGAAGTTCAAAGTGAGCTTCATATTTCCTTTTCTTATCAAGTCTGGGTTTCTGTAAGTTGGGTGACTTGCCAAGATGGTTGTCATAGAGTTTGGCTTTGAATGTCATATCAGTAGCCTTTGGGAACATGCACTCCTCTTCAAGGATAGACAGGATTCCTAATGGCTGTTGATCCAAACAGATTATAGTAGAACAATATTTAGAATACAGGTTTCTTGGTTACCTGATTATAGTAGGCTACACAATATTTAGGCTTGACTTGATTGAATCCCATGCTTGCAGGATTGTTCACCCTATGGGCGGGTGACTCCTGTGTATTCTGTTAAAATGGCAGCCAAATTTTCAAAACCTCGGTGTGAAGCCTTTTCCTTTGGGTACTTACACAGGCCTCTGGTAGTATATCATAAGACTTTCAGGTTTTGCTGTATTCACTTTCCAAGTTCTCAGCCTGACTCCTATTTCTGAGTTTATCAGGATAGGATTCAGCTCCCTGTGATGCCAGTGGAAGATATCTACTGATGCCAATGGCCAAATGACTATGTGTTCCACTGGAATCGAAGCATGATCTCAAGTGTGCTCCAACATGCCCATTGTTTTTCTCTGAGCAAGAATAACTATGTTGTTTTGGGGAATATCCATGATTATAAATTGTTGACTAGATAGACAATTAATCATTGAGCACCTCACCTCCTCCACCCCCCAACACAGCTGCTGAGGTTACTGAATCATTTTTCTATTTGGTCTGCAGGGTCAGTGCCGGATTTAAGCTTAAACTACTTAAGCTACAGCTTAGGGCCTCACAATATGAGGGGCCTCTCAATAAGAAAAAAAAACTGGACAGTCTCGTTCTAATATGACAAAAATATACATATATGTGGCTCCACAGTTATTATTCATATTGAGTTAATAAATTTCTACAGAAATAACAGCAATTCATCTTAAAATTTATTGGGAATCTATTTTCATGGATTTTGTGGATTATTTTTATCGTATGGAGCCTCTTAAACTGGACATAGTTTAGGGCCTCAGCATGTCATAATCCAGCACTGCTCCAAGGGAGCACCATGCCTTACTGCTTCTGTACATACCTTCTCAATTAGGTCAATGCAAGCCTGAAGGTCCAAGCCAAAATCAATGAACACCCATTCAATGCCTTCCTTTTTATACTCTTCTTGCTCCAAGACAAACATGTGATGATTGAAAAACTGTTGTAGTTTTTCATTTGTGTAATTGATGCAAAGTTGCTCAAAGCTGTTATACTACGGGGAAGAAAAAACAGAAAACAAATTAACTATGAGCAGAGGTTGATGAAAGGAGATAGGCAAGAAAGAAATGGTTTAGGTCTAAAACAGGGGTGGGCAATTATTTGGTACCAAGGGCCACTTAGGGAGTTTTGGTGAGCTATTGTGGGCCAGGTCAGCACCCCCTCCCCACCACAACAGCTCACTAAAACTCTTTAAGTGGCTCTGCTCTGTGCATTGGCCAGGTGATTGGGATGTGTGGCAGGCAGGCAGGGAGCAGCATCTGGGAGTACGACTGATGGCCAGGGCTGGGGCAGAGCCACGATCTACTCCCCACACATCCCTGTGATGAGCTGTATTTTGTCCACCCGGGTCTAAAACCATATAGTAGTAACTTCCAAAGAGGCTACAAGGGGCAGGCAGAAGGAGTGTGGAATGTTCTTTAGTGAGCTGACTGCTGTCTAACATACAGTACAGAGGAAAACAAGAATTTCCAGATTTGATCATAGCACTGGAATTCAAATTCAATATCCTTTTTCTGGCAAGAGCCAATGCCAGATGTTTCAGAGGAAAGCAAAAGCAAAATGTCAGCGCTGTGCACAGAGTCACGTTGCTTTGTAACCCTCATGGTAATTAGCATACTTCTTGTACTGCTACATGCATTCAACATCTGCATTGCTGCCAAAATGCCAAAAATACACTGTATCCCTCCTTTGCTTTCAACAGAAAGCAGCAAATAGCATGAAGGGTCAGAGCACTTATTTTACACAGGCAAAGGATTCAGAAACTAGGCCAATGAAATTAGGAGTTTTATAAGAACATCACAGAAGAAACAGAAGGAACTACTATCATCCCCACTCTAAATTAATGCCAAAATGGATTGTACATCAAGGAATTTCCAGAAGTGCCAGGATACAGGACACTTATCTGGTCCCCAGTGGCCACGTTTTAAACGTGTGCTTTACTGCAGAGTAGACTATTTAGCTGTGGAGTAAAGCATCACCATCTACACATGTGATGCTGTTAGGTCCCAGTAAATTAATTAAGAATGCCATAAGGTAGCGCAGTCCTTGAGTACCCTGAGGAGTAATTAACTGTGATTAAACACACATGTAGACACTGACCACAGGCATAAATTGCACCCGGTCAGCCCAGCCAGCAGGGGGCCAGACTCCTGCCTAGACTCACAGCTCCACACTTTGAGCACCCTTATGCCCCAGCCAACCCCTCTGCTGCCCAATGCCACGCCCCAGACTTGGGGCAGAGTAGGGTAGCCCTAGCCCTGGCATAAGCTATTCTGCCCTGGTTCAAATTGCTGCTGTCCTGGGCACACATGCAGATGCAGAACCCAGGAGTAGTTTACTATAACTCAAACTGCTCTGGAGTTTATTGCTTTTAATTAATTGCACATGTAGAAAAAATTAACACAAATTAACAAAGAATTAACTCAGTTTAGCTTCTCCCTCCCTTCCTTCAGTGGAAAGGTCTTACTTAGCACAGGTGGAGGCACAATACAGCCTGTGAGCTGAATCTGACCTGCTGAGGGAGGGTCTGCAGTGGGTCCCTCAGACCCGCCCAGCCCAAGCACAGGAGGCAGCCTGGGCTGTGGCACGTGCGGCAAGACCTGCCACCCCCTGGCGCATAGCAGGGCTAGGGTGACATGGTGGCTGGAATCCATTTCCTGGCAGCCCTGGCAGCAGTGGCTCCTTCTGGCTGCTGCAGCTGCTGAATCCAGCCCTGCTTCCTAGGTGCCCCAGCCCATCCACCTTGCACCCCCTGCTGGGGGCGGGACCCGCACAGGTAAGGCACATGGTTGGGGCAACTGGGATGGGGCTGCAGGCAGACAGAGCGTGCTGTTGAGGAGCAGGATGAACCAGGGAGACCCCAGGATCTTGGGAGGGTGGCAATGTGGGAGCTGGGGCCCAGAGCAGAGTCTCAAGCCGCTGCCTGCACACCCCTGCAATGGGTGCAGGTTCCATGGGCAGGGGCATGTAGGGAGCAAATTGTGGCTCTGTCCCAGCTCTGGCCCCCACACTATCACTGTCCTGACCCATCACATCCATGCAGCTCCTGATTGGTCTCCATGGAGACCCTGAGATCACTGGATAATGACAGCACAGGGGCAGGGCCAGGACAGAGCCCCAGTTCTTCAGGCAGGGGTGCGTGGGGAGTGGATTGCAGCTCTGCCCCAGCCCTGTGCTGTTACTGCCCTGCAATCCTGGAGTCTCTGTGGAGACCAGATGGGAGCTGTGCAGGCAGGGCGCTCAGCTGGGAGAGTGGAAAGCTCTGTCTGGGGCTGGGGCTGAGATCTTGGGGTGGTGACAGTGTGGGTCCAGGGCTGGGGAAGAGCTGCAATCCACTCCCTGCATGCCTCTGCCTGAGGAACCAGCACCTGTTGCAGGGATGTACAGGCAGTGGATGGTGGCTCTGACCTGGCCCAGGCCCTATGTTGTCTCCCTCCTCCCCTCCATGAACCTGCCCCATGATCCCAGCCTCACCCTCCCATCCTGCTCCCCAAACACTGTTCCCCGCCTGCCCACGGCCCCATCCCACATAGGGAGTTTTGGTGAGCTGTTGCACAGGGCAAGGAGGGGAGGAGCTGACTTGGCCCATGACAGCCAAGCAAAACTCCCTGTGTGTCCTGTGGGCCCAAATAATCGCCCACCCCTGTCTTAGAAAGAATGTATGCCCCAGAAAGATGAAGCAAGACAGCGGACCATTGGACTGTACAGCAAGGCTCATAGGGCTGGACAGAACCCAAGCTGAGGAATTTTTCAGTGTATCTGCTAGATGTACTAGATTATATTTTATTTCCTTCTTATAAAGGCTTCCTTCCAGCTCTCAAGAATGTGATTTGGGGCAGAGGCCTTGTTGACTAAGACACTTTCCTTACATGTACCATTTTACAAAAGACATTACAAAAACTGGAGCCATAACAAGAATTTTCACTCAAAGATAAGTAATCTGTGGCATTAGACCTCAAAAAACGTGGCTTCTTCCAGTCAAGTGCTGATGAGATCCAGAAGTCCTTCAGAGCCTTATGTTGGCTCCTGGTGAGATCCAGAGCCCTTTCCAAAATATCACTTACATTCTCCATGCAAGCAACACACTGCATGTCCACTCCTGCAAAATGTACTCCACATACTCCACACACACTCCACCCAGCATCTTGCAGGTAGGCACACATGCTTTGCCTTTTAGCCACACTGCTCTTTCCAGCTGTCCTGTTAAGAAGAAACATAAAAACCGAGACACATTGCTCAGTAGCATTCACAGCCTTCCACAGAGTACCAATCAAAACTCACATCAAAGATTTCAAATCCAGCGATGTCCAAGACTCCGATGAAGAACTGTCTTGGCAGTTTAGTGTCCAAGGTCTTGTTAATGCGCACCACTAGCCACTTGAACATTCGATCATATATTGCCTTGGATAAAGCTCCAACAGCATACACAACCTGAAAGATAGGTTTCACACACGCTTGGGTACCAGACAGTAATAGGGATGCAATTCATCAACAGAACATAAGGTTGTTCTTCTCAAGAGCATTTCATCTGTTGAGCCCATGCTTAGAACTCAAAGAAAGTTTCACAGCAATTCTAATGCTTTGTGGTGAACATCTAACAACTTCAGGAAAGCTTCCCCTATGAACTGTGCTGTACCTTTTTTCTCCTTACAGTGCTTGTAGTTATGAATTTTGCTAAATGTATATAAAAACATATATTGAAAGTTATAGTTATCTTGACTCCAATATATTTATTAGGTAAAATCCCAGCACCAAAATGTTTCCTTGGGCACAAATGGACAGTATTTTGAAGGCTCATGAAATCTGACAATGTTCAACTGCAGCTAGAGTCTAGAGAGAGAAGCTATCTTATGAATGGCTGTACATTAGGGGTGTGTGAAGCAGGCCCTATTTGATTTGGATTGGGATTCAGCCTAAATCGGGGACAGAGATTTGATTCGTTGATTCGGATCACTGTCCTTGATTCGATTTGGCTGAATCTGAAGATTCGATGCTGATTCAGAGAATCAGTGAGTTCGGCCATAGACAGTTTTAAATGTTTTTTCTACATACCTCGAGGTACCAGGCACAGCTCATGAATGCTGCGATTCTGGGGCAGATGAAGTGTCCCACGGGAGTGCGGGGAGGGGGGGGGGGGGGGGGGCTTAACAGCAAACCCAGAAGTGGACTGGACACACTTCCAGTCCAGTTCCAGGTCCTCCAGGGAGCGCGTGGGAGGGGTGGGCCCTTGCGACCCTCCCTGGTTCAGCGATTGGCCACGGGGGGACATCCAGTACCTTCCCAGACCCAGGAGGCACTAGTTCCTGCGCGCTTTCCTGCAGACCCAGAAGTGAACCAGAAGTGCTTCTGGTCCACTTCTGGGTCTGCTGCCAAGCACGCTGGGGAGCCCCCCGTACTTCTATGGGACACTCCATGTGCCCCAGAATCGCAGCATTCACAAGCCGCCTGCTACCTATAGGTATGTAGAAAAAAATTTAAAGCTGTGTCTATGTCTGAATCACTGAATCTTTCTGAATCTCTCTGAATTGATTCAGAGGGTTCTGATTTGATTTGGAGAGATTAAAGGGTGCTCTGATTCGATTCATATTCGGAGATTTGGCCACCGAATCAGGCCGAATCAGGGACCGAAGCTTCACACAGCCCTACTGTACATGCAATATGTACCCATATATCAGAAAGGCCCTTGACTGTGGGGTTGGGAATAAGAGAGGTTCTTCATTACTGAGGAGAAGCTCACTGGGCCAGAAAGTCAACAGTGATTTTTGAGTCTACTTGCTCCCCATTTTTTGTAGGAAGCCACAGAGACCTTCAGCTTGCAACTGTGATACTCATGTGAACAGAAGGGACAATTCAAAATACCACAAAATGGTACTAGCAATACCTCTTGTTTGTCCTAACAAATCACAAAGAGGAGACACCAGACATAACCTCTGACAATCGTGATACAATGGTGCTCTGATTACAGATCACAAATTGCAACCTCCTCGGCATCATTTGTGGTCCCACCACAGAGAGGCAGCAGTGCTTGTTCAATGACTTCTTGACTAGATAAACTAATAGAGACTAATTAGGAAAGCCTTGATGCTAAAATCATATACTGGTAAATAATAAATGAGTGATCCTCCCCCTCCTCCTCCTCCTCATCTGTCTCAGTTCTCCTATGTGAGTAAAACACATTCAGAAATAGGAATTGTCATCTAAGTGGTTTACTCTGCACATTTTCCTTGTATGATTGTTGTTACTACATCAAGGAAATGGTGCTACTGTCAAGTCTCTTCCTTCCTTATTTCTCCATAGCACAGGCACTGAGATATAATTACCCACTATAAATATTTGTAATATATTACTTAATTTATCATTATTAATTTATCATTCTGTGGTCCAGATGCCAAAACAGCGGAGGTGGAGGAAGGGCAGCACATGCCAGAGCAGCAAATTACTAGCTAAGAAGGAAATCCAAGTCAGAATTGTATGTAAAACACAACCTCAACTGAGGAAGAGCTTCCACCATATTGAGAAGTGTCTGGTGGAAAAAGGACAGCGTAGCAGTGCTTCCTAGCACTGTTGAACCCCTTGATAGATTATGGGCCAACAAACATTTTCCACAAACCTCAGCTACCAATATATGTGTTGACGAGGCCACTCCCACATATCCCAGTAAGCCCTCTCCACTTAGGTAAACCAAGTTTTCCAGGAAAAACTTTAAAATAAGAAATAGTTTGGAATTTACAAAAGATACATTATAATCTACTGATGCACAGCCATGCTAGAGCAAGAATTTTTTGTAACCTTTGTTTAGAATTCTGCAGTAGACATTTGTGGACTTGTGGAGCAGGCACCTGGCCTGTAAGAACAAGTGCACTGAAGGCTGCTTCTCACCTGTTCAACAGTTTGACCTTTGGTGACGTACTCATTTCCAACTTTCACTCTGGGGTGCAGCAAACCCTTAACTAAGTCAGAGGAACTAATACCCATTAGGTAAGCAACTTTGTCAGCATCTAATCAAGAAAAACAAGATTCCAAATCAAGTTTAATTGAGACATGAAAGCATGCATGCACAGAAACACTCAGACCTTAGATCAGCTTCTAAACTGGATAATGGCTTTTTAATTGTTTCTAGGTTTGTCTCCATTCTTTCCAGAAGTTATGCTAGTCAGTGTTATACCTACTACATGTGAACAGTCTCAATAATCATCCTTTAAAAATGTGAGATTCCTTAGATGAAAGCAGCAGCAAAGGCTCTTCATGAAGGACACACAGCTGAGTTAGGAGCCTTCACAGTTGAGAAGGCTCCAGTTCATTGAAGGGAGGCCAAGTATGGAGATGAAAGGAATTGAAGACTGAAAGAGCAATGTTCACAGCCAGAACAATGCAGCTTTACAGACGATTGTAATTCAGAGTTAAAAACATGAGGAAAGGAACATAACATTGTACTTGACCTGACTGACAATTTGGTCACATCTTTTATTAAACTAGCACCTCTCTTACAGCTAATACATAATCCTGGCACTCCGAAATGAACAATAGGACACTTCCACAAGTTTGAACCAGCAGGAATATATATTTTAGCTGTATACGGTGCATGGCACACCTCACACTTTTACAGGTAAGACACATTGAAAGGTATTAGCCTTACTCTCAGTGCCGTCAGCCTCTGCCTGCTCCTCTCTAGGTCTTTGCTTAAATTTCATGTTTCCAAAGTGCATGATTGCACCTGTCATTTTGTAGGCACCATACTTTTCATCAGGAATAAAACCCAGAATGTCCATGGCTTGCTGTGAGAAAAAATAATAAAAACAAAATAGCACACAGATGTCTTCTGTATTGGGTTATTATATACAAATATATATTGTCTATATTAGGATATTAAAATTATTATATCATTGTAATCATCATATAAAAACCAGTCAGAACTGTGTGCCTATTGGTTATGGAGACTCCAAACAATAAGGTGATCAAGCCTCATGCTTTATCTTGATGCTTCAACTAGTAGTTTGGCTTCATTGCTCCCCCTTAGCACAATGGTACAACTTCCTAGCCTTTTCAATAGCATTTGGACCACCCACCCAGACAGCATTCTTTCTCATCACATGCACATTTCATGTGGTATGCAAATGCCAAATGACTGACTTACATCTGTTCCCATCAACTCTTCTCCATCATCCAAGTTGTCCACAGTAACCACGCCTTGTGAACAAAAGTGGAAGTCATAGGGATTGGTAGATATCAGCAACATATCTGCAAAAGAATTGCCATGATCAAAAAGTGCCATGCAGAATTGCCTGAACTAATTCAAGAAGATGGCATCCATTGTCGCATATCTGTCCCTCTCTAAGTATGTATATGCACATATGATCCCACACACACACACACACACACACACACACGCACACACACACACACATCCCTCCTCTTTTGCTTTGAAAGAAGGGAGAAAAGGGGTACTAAGACATGTAAAGTATTCACAATTCACACTCTGTTTATATCTTCTGAATACAAGTAATCCACAGGTACCCTCTTCCCAACCCCAGTTCCACCAGACAAAACCATCAT
Source organism: Alligator sinensis (assembly GCF_000455745.1). NCBI lineage: Eukaryota > Metazoa > Chordata > Crocodylia > Alligatoridae > Alligator > Alligator sinensis. The sequence continues at coordinate 585,355 of NW_005842218.1, forward strand.
TTCTGTAGTCCAGGACTGGCTATCATGAGTGGTAAACACAGCTAAATTATGCCCAGATACCTTATTATTTCTGTTGCCACTTTCTCTCTTGTTTCCTGATTGTTCTATGAATCTTTTTTTAAAATCTTTTTTATGTTGCAAATACATTTAGACAGGGAATGTCATTTACAGGATGTTTGTACAGACCTTGGCATAAAAGGGTCCTGAACTAATAGTGGCCTCCAGATAAAACTCCTTCTCCCTTGTTCCAAGCTCTGCTCACCTCACATGAACAGTGGGGACTCTCTCAGAAGCAGCTTTAATCAGATGCTTAGACAAATATAACGTTTAATGTCCTGCTTTTTTGTCTTTCATAATGAAAAGCAGACACTAAAACATAGACTAAAAACATTTTAGAGAAGAAGGAAGAAAATAGCATGTGGTTAACTAAAGTAAATGTAGTGATCATGAGGAGGAAGGCATGTTGTACAAGTCATGTATACTAGGCCTAAAGGTCTGAGAACAACTGGCTTCGGTTTAAGCTACTATGTCTTAGTTCTTTAGATTTTACCTATGTGCACACTGCGGCACTAAAAACCTTTTACCAAATAGGCCCAGTGAATCTTGCTATGAGACAGAAGTGTAATTAGAGAATGACAGAGAATAGTAGACCCTTTTCATTAGAAGTTTCTAAAAACTCTTGGCACATACCTATTACTCAAGCCTGGAGATGTTCCTCTGGAGCAATTTTCCCTTTTGGGTCATGGAAGGCTCTAACTCATGGCGCTCATGAGTTAGAGCACAACTTTCAAACTTGTGTAGGCACCCAAAACCTCAGCATGCCCAGGAACTGAAATCAGAAACCTAGTGTCTCACTCCAGACTATTATATTTCCCTTTTAAAATAAACCAAGATTTGGAGAGAGCAACTGAGCGTGAACATGCCAGAATGTGGACATATATTTGGTCTATTATATGTAGTCTATCAAAGATGCCAAGATGCCTGAATCATGTGTATCTACATTTTTCTCTAATACAGGCCTCCTGCAGAGCCAGTTGCAGGGATAAAAGAATCCAGGCGTGTTCAGTAAAGCAAAAAAACCTTGGTATAATCCAACACATAACTGACAACAATTAAGGCAAAGGACTAGGTGAGGGTGTTGTGTATTTAAATGTTTGTGAGAGGCACTCAAAAAATAATGAATTTGAGCCGGGGTTACAGCCCATGGACCAGGTCCAACCCTCAAAGAGATTTGATCCAACCCACCAGTAGTAAACAACAAGCGGTGGGGTGGGGAGGGAGGACCAGCAGGTTACCAGAAAAAGTGACAGGGGGGCCAGCAGGCATTGGAGAATGCAGTAGAGCACTAAGAAGGCAGCAGGAGTTTGGTAGGAGCAGCATCCAATCAGAGCTTTTTTTCTAAGATGCACGCAGGCATGAAGTGAACCTTACTCATTTCTGTGAGGGCTGAACTGTTCTCTAAGAAGAATTTTTTTTAAAAGTCCTGCCTGGGCATCAGCCCAGCTCTAGTAAGTAAAACAGGAAACTGATCTGCCTTGGGGCCCAGCTGGGTTCATTCAGTTTGCAGTTTGTGAAAGCACTGGCATGCCTAGGGCAGCGTAACCCAAGCAACTGTGCTGGCAGCAGTGTGATTACACTGGCAGTAATTCTCATTGATCTTGTGCCCCAGGCACCTGTCTGCATTCCTATGCTGCCCAGTGAAATGTTGTTGACCTTGGAATTTGACCCTGCCAACAATGGAGTCACTCAGCTCTCGATTTTCCTGTTCTACTGCTTTCTTCTCTTACACAGTGAACAGCAACAACTAAAAAACAACAACTAAAGCCATGCTAGAAAAGCTCCTGATTGAAAACATCTGTGGAATTCCCATTCTTTGAGGCAAGATGGGAAGTTTCACCCCTCCTTGGTGGATTACATCTCTAAGTAGCAGATCACTTAGATCCTTCATAGATTGTAAGGGGCTGGAAGGGACCTTGGAAGATCATAGGGTCCAGCCTCCTGCACCAGGCAGGAAAGACAGGTAGTGTGAGGTGACCCCAGCAAGGTGACCATCCACAGTCTCCTCTTGAAGATTTCCAGGGTAGGTGATTGCACCACCTCTGGAGGGAGCTTATTCCACAGTCTGGACACCCTGACTGTGAATAAGTTTTTCCTAATGTTGAGCCTGAAACAGTCGGCTAGGAGTTTGTGGCCATTACTCCTGGTTCTCCCCAAGGGCGCCCTGGTGAACAGTTGCTCACTGAGCCCCTGATGTGCTCCCCTGATGTAACTTTCATTGAGTCTTTCCCCTCCCTCAGCAGTCAGAAATAGTCACTACTAATTTCAACCACTGGCAAGACTCCTGCAGACCATTGGCACTAACTCTGATGTGGAAAGTAAAAGATACACTGTTCTTGACAAGCAGTACATTTTCTCAGCATGAAGATTCATGCTCAGATCTCATTAGCAAAGCTCTTCCTTGGAACCTTTCCCCTAATCTTCCTTAATCAGGGCACAGAAAAGCTAAGAGGGTTAAGGGTTTAGTGGTTTGACCACTCATTGTCAGGATGAGACTTCAAAACAGATTATGATTTCTATTAAACAGCAGCAGTTTAATATGGGGATAAGTGATTCTTCAGTATACTACATGAAATGTTTCTTACAGTGCATGTTATTGATGTCAGTGAGCCCAGTGAGCCACATTACTTTAGAAGAATAGTAGTGATGACTTTGAAAAAGTTCTTAGAGATACTGAGAAGTTCCATTCATTTCCAACATATTTGTAGGGCAGGGGGGCCAACAAGTAGTATAAATGCCACAAGTGGCATGGGTAGGCTTTATGTGGCAGGTGGCAAACTGGTAGATAGGGCAGGGAGCAGAAGGAAGTGCAGCAGATTGGGCAAGGAAAAGGCATTGGAGTGGCACTTAGGAGGAGAGAGAGAGGAGGTGTTCAAGGCATGTGTGTGATGCGCCCTCTAAAAAGTTTGCCCCCAACTGTTCTAGGGGACTTCTTGAATGCCAACCAGGATGGAATTTCAATGAACTCCCTACCATCCAGCGCAGGGTGTCAAAGGCCTGCAGCAAGGCAACAGCACTAGACTTGAGGAGGGCAGATTTCAATGAGATAAGGAGACTAGTCAGGGAGGCACTGAGGTCCCAGAGGGGAGGGGAGTTGGGAGTCCAAGAAGAGAGGTCGTTCCTTAAGGAGACGATCCTCCAAGCCCAAAGGGTGACAATCCCAAAGCGGATCAAAGGGGGCAAGAGTGCTCAAAATCCCCCATGGCTCACCAAAAGCATCCAGGAACATCTCAAAGCTAAAAAGGAGGCATACACCCAATGGAAGGGAGGGGCCATCACCAAGGAGGATTATACCTCCATTGTCCAAGACTATAGGGGGGCTGTTAGGAAGGCTAAGGTGGAGATGGAAATGGGACTAGCGACCTGGATCAAGGACAACAAGAAGTCCTTTTTAAAATACATAAGGGGTAAAAAGAAGATACCGGGTAACATATGGCCTCAGCAGGACACGCTAGGAAATCTGGTGGTTACACCAGATGACAAAGCTAACTTCTTTAACAATTTCTTTGCCTCCATTTTTTTGAGCAGGGATCGGGGCATCCCCCCCACTGGGGTCCCTGATGGACCCAGGGGAGGCGCTGCCAGGCCCAGGGTCAGTGAGGACCTAGTCAGGGAACTTCTGGAGGGGCTGGACATGTTCAAACCAGCAGGTCCTGATGATCTCCACCCCAGAGTGCTGAGGGAATTGGCAGAGGTCATTGTGGGACCCCCAGCACAGCTTTATGAGCATTCATGGTGCTCTGGCGAGGAGCCAGAGGATTGGAAAAGGGCCAAGATGGTCCCCATTTTCAAAAAAGGGAGGAAGGAGGACCCAGAAAACTACAGGCCCATTTGTCTTACCTCAGTCCTGGGGAAGCTCTTTGAGAAAATTATCCAGGAGCACATCTGCAAGGGACCAGCAGGGGGGATCATGCTTAGGGGCAACCAACATGGGTTCATTTGAGGCAGGTCCTGTCAGACCAACCTGGTGGCCTTCTATGATCAGGTCACAAAATCCTTGGACACAGGTGTCACGGTGGACGTAGTCTTTCTGGACTTTAGGAAGGCCTTCGGCACTGTCTCTCACCCCATTCTCATTAAGAAATTAGGCGACTGTGGTGTCGATGCCTACACAGTCAGATGGGTTGCAAATTGGCTGG
>NW_005842218.1:590350-602977 GCF_000455745.1 Alligator sinensis
ACTCTTTCCTGCCCATGGCAGGGGGTTGGACTTGACGATCTGCTTAGGTCCCTTCTGACCCTAGTAACTATGAATGTAATTATCTTCCACCTGGCTTTGTATATGCTATCATTCAACCCAAGCATTATACACATGCTAGTATTCTGGACAGGGCAAGGAAGCTGGGTTGGATTTGCCATATATATTGTGGCAAGTCCTTTCCCCCTCTCTTTGCCTCATCTTCCCCATGTGTAAAATGGGGCTATAATGCCAGAGGAGTGCTTTGAGGCTTCATATTTGCCATATGCTTTGAGAACTGGGCTAGAGAAATGGAATATATTATTCTTTTTCATATCTTGTCAAAAATATTTTAAAATCCCTCTTCAGTCTCCATTTGCCTATACTAATGCATAACATCATTTGTTATGCCTAACAGTGGTAGGCAATTTGGACCTGCACATCAGGAAGAAAACTGGTCCTCCTTGTCACAGCTATCAAAACAATCTAATTTTAGAAGACATACTGGTTAGTGGCATTTCATGTTAAGAGGCTTAATCTCAATTTATTTGGCGAATGACCATAAGAACCTTTTTGAACATAACAGCCAGTTTTCCCCTCAGAGATTTACTCATAGTATCCATGAGCCAGTCTCTTATTCTTACCTTGGAGTTCTTCTTTCTTTCCTGATAGGATTTGGTAGAAAATGTGATAACATCTTTCACCTGGCTGCTGGAAAATCACTCGGGATTTCTCAAGTAAATCTAGTTAAATAATGAAAAGTTCAGTAAGAAAACTTCTCTCCGAAGTTTTGGAAAATAATTTGTTTTTCTAGAACAAGAGGAAAATTTGCTGCTTACATATTTCAATATCGGCAGATGACAGCTTGCCTGTGGTTCCAAAATGGATTCTGATAAATTTACCCTAATTTGTGCAAAAAAAAAATCTAATTAGTGCAAATAAACTGTAAAAGGATACACAAGATACAATGCCTATAGAATCACTTGGTGAAGGGAGAAGATCATTTCTAAAGGATATTTAGTATCATGCAATACGATGGGATGTATTAGATATTACTAAATATTGTGCTTCATGTTTTTCAGTGCCTAAACTTAGATATACTTCTGTAATCCTCAAAACATTCCTGTGAGGAAAATAGTATACTCATACTCATTTCACACACAAAGATGCAGCCAGGTGCAAACAGCATGCTATACAGACTTCAGCTGTTGGTTGCAGCTTTACATTATACCCCTTGCTTTTTCATTCAGTCAGAGTAATGAGACTCTCTCTGTCTCTGTTTCATGACAGGTCTCTTTTTCTATTTCCGTTTTGGATTCTTACCCTCATTCTGAACCTTCATACATGCTGCCTTTTTCCCCAGTGGGTTATCAAAGCAGTGTTGCTGTTTTCATGCTACTTTGCCCTTGAAATTTGCACACACGTCCACTGAGACAACAGGGCTCAACATCTGATTAAAATTTTACCCAAATTATTTAGACTTCATCTGGTGTATTCCCTGTTTTAATCACTTTCTGTCTCTGGATGGCAAAGGCCAGATAAGTGTGTGCATTTTATATAGTATACGCGCACTTCTCTTTTAAATTAAGCTGCTCAGTGTTGGTATTGGTTTTGGGAGAGTACTTTTCCCTGATTAGATCCTGTTAGTTGTATGTCAGCTATCAACAATCTAAAGCTTTCCATGGAGGAAAGTGAAGGATATTTTATAAAAGTGATTATTGCATACAGACTTACAAAACGTGAGGAGTTGTCATTTCTTAGCGTTTTGGCATTCCCAAAGGCTTCTAAAGCTGGGTTTGCTTGAATGATTTGATCTTCCAAGGTTCCCTTGAATTCAAAGGATTCAATTACTATTAATATACTTGCAGAAGAGAAATACAGTTAGCAAACTGTATGTATATAATTACAGTCTGAAGCCTGACTGACAAAGTGACTTTACTCATACCCATAGTTTGCATGGTATAGATGGAGGACAGCAGCTGGACTCTCAACTCAGCACCGGAGAGGGCTGAACCCTAACTGCTCTCTATTGTTTTGTCTTCCAGAATTTATGCCTAAAAGCATTGGTAACACTGTCCTCCTTGGTCTTTACTTATGGTATGGGATAAGGTTATTGTTAAAGGGTATTTTATGCCTGAGTTATGCAAGAGGAACCAATGGATGCTACTGTGGATCCTTTTGGACCAATGGTCACTTGTGAATGCAAAGGACTGAAAACAGTGGCCTCTGAGGCCCCTTCCAGTCCTAGGTGCTTAATGACAAATTAGAATAAACACAGCAGTTTTACTGATGTTCTGCCATGTACCTCAATGTAAAACAGTGCATATAGAGGGACTAGAGAAAAAAACTGAGAAACACTAATAAAAGAGATCCATCATTACAACTGGTTGAAAGGACTCAAACTTCCTAATGTCTCAGATTTTCATTTAAACTATTTAACCACCAAGCTCCCATTTCAATTAGCCAATGACTACATCTTGAATAGCATAGCCTCAGAGGAATATTTCTACAATGGGACAACACAGACTGGAATGATGCTGAACTGACGTTCACAAACCTACACTGGCAGAACTCATTTCATGCTTAACTTGACATTTTAAAATAAAATAATGAAGTCATCTACTTACCCCAGTCCTGGTGGCTGGCTATTATCCGAAGAGCAACAGAAGGGAAAAGAAAAAGGGTGACAGAATGATTACTAATATGAAGGGAGGTCATGAAAGGCTGAAAGACTCCCAATAGTCAAGAGATCTAACAAGCACAAACCAGGCAAGCCCTAAGAATATCCAGAGAACATGAACACAGATTCAGAGATTTTTGGAGGCAAGATCCACCCCTCTACCAGAACGAATCTGGTTTCCCCATGGAGCTGTCACCCAATCAGTGCTGTAGCACCTAAGTTTGGTGCCCAAGGCAAAGCCCGCAGCAGCAGCCTGCCATCGCCCTGAGCATAGATCTGGGGGGCACATCCCCCCCATGCTTGCCCGGGAGTGCAAGCAGTGGTGGGAGCCACCCATCCCCACGCCCCCCAAACAAGCTGCTCACAGATCTGCCCTGCACCCTGCCCTGGCTGGGCAGCGCTTATTGGCGCCCCTTTGCTTCAGCACCTGGGGCAGTCTACCCCCCTTGCCCCGACTTGCTATGACACTGTACCCACTACATAGCTGAAAATAGGAATGTGTGGGCCAAACCTCTCTTCCCTCACAGGTTTTTATCCAAATTTTCAGCTAGGTGTCCCACATGTATTCCAACTAGAATTAAAGACAAACTGAATTCACAGAGAAGATGTGACATCAGAGGACAAGGATGAAAAGATTCAAGCAAAATCAGGCAAGTTTTAGAAAACTGGATCCCACTGCAGCTGGATTTGAATTGTTATATCCTTTAGCCATGGATAATGGAAATAATGGAGAGAGTTTTTTTACTATGTATTAAATAGACAAAATGTCCATCTTTAGGCTCTGGGTTTGTACAAAGATGCACCTACATATACCTGAATACATGCTAGTTTAACACATGATGTTGGTGACATCATCAATTACAGGTACAAAATTAGCAGATTAAAGGTAATTGAAGCAGTTGTTTAACAACGGACAGCAATACTATACAGCAAAGAAATGTGAACACAGTATTCAACTGGAACTTCAAGGCAGCATGTAACGAATTCAAATTGCAACTTAGGAGAGCTGGTTAACATTTTTTTCGTAGAGTTTTGGGGTTTCTTTTTCTTAGTCAAAAACAAACTTTGCATCACAACAGTAATTTTGATGGGAATTTTTCCCGTTTTTACAACAACAAAAAAAGTTTTCCATTTTTAAACCTATTTTTTTGCCAAAATCTGAAAAAAATATTGACAAAAAGTCCTTTTTTTTCCTCATGGAATATAAAAACACATGTATGATCAAATCTAGAACCTAATTAGGACATTATGCCTGGAAGAGAGTGGCAATTCAGTCTTTAATAATTGCAAGTAGACAAAACCCTAGCTTTGCTTTCCACCCTGAAAATGCAAAACACAGTTCCCCAACATCAGACGCATGCTGACTCAGAAAGAGAAATGATATCTATTGAAGTGTCAATATCTTTTGCCTGTGTTTTCAATAACTGTTATTCCAACAGCAGCTTAATACGCCTATGAACACTTGGGGTTAGTTTTATACAGTGAAATAATATTGGAATCAGAATGAAACAGCTCCTTCCATACTCACACTCTTTTTACCAGGCTCGCCAATAGCTGCCACCGTGGCAAAGTATTGAATGACACGTTTAGTGTTGACAGTCTTGCCGGCACCAGATTCTCCACTACAAAAAGAGGGGTGATTATAGTGACACTGTGAGAACGTCCGTAAGCGATCAGTTTACCTTCTACTCACTCATTCTTAACAGGCTTTGCTTAACTATTTACTGTTTCCTGCCACTATTGCCTGGGCTTTTGAGGGGCAACCACATATAATTAGGTTGGATGAATAGGGTTAAAAGTTCACCACACCAGTAACTAATTATTTACTGGCTTGGGCTCAGATACTTCATTTAAAAATTCATAGATTCATAGACTGTAGAGTCGGAAGGGACTACAATGGATCATCGTGTCCGACCCCCGGGCCCCGGCAGCAAAGAGGACCGAGGTCAAATGACCCCAGCCAGGTGACTATCTAGTCTCTTCTTGAAGACCTCCAAGCTAGGTGACAGCACCACCTCTCTTGGAAGCCCATTCCAGATCCTGGCCACCCTTACTGTGAAAAATTTCTTCCTAATATCTAACCTAAATCCACTCTCAACTAGTTTACACCCGTTATTCCTAGTCACTCCCTGGGGTACCCTAGTAAACAGCATGTCACCTATTCCCCATTGACCTCCCCTAATAAATTTATAGGAATAAATTCCAAAATTTGCACATTCTCCCTAAGGACATTAAGTCTTATTAAAAACCTAAAGTCTCTGCACAGAAGGTAAGTTAATTTTATAGCCAATAGGGAGAATAAGACCTAGAAAGACTTTGGTTACTGGACCAGTATCATACATGGAGCAGTTGAGAACTATGAATAGTATTCTAAGGCAACATGCTTTCCTGCTTGTGTTGGAGAGAGTACGGCACATGCCTTGCTTTGATTATCCCAGCCACCTCCTCCCCTAGATCTGACTGCCTAGGCAAAATCCTAAATAGATTTTGTGATGGTGAAAGTAGCCATTTTAATGTGGTCTTCTCTATATTGACAGAACAGATACATCAAAAGAAAACATATAAGCAAACTTCTCCTATGCTTTTTTCAGTGCATCTTATGCCTCTTCTCAGTGGACCACAACTACTTGGATAGAGATTAGACCATAATCCATTATGTCCTTGGTGATTCAATCCACATTGGGCATAGTATTGCCATCAGATGGCAACATCGATCCCTTGTGTTGAGTTCTAGATGTGAAAGAATTCATTTTCAGTCACACTACACATCCAGTTTCAAGGTGTCATGCCCTTGGAGGATGATGAGCATTCAGAGGTTAGCCAAATGCCCTTTCCTCCCATTCTCAGACATTGTGTTTCAGCAAGAATTATTTTTGCATTGACAGGTTCTTAACCCATTCAACAAGATCAAGACTTACGTGATCAGCATAGACTGATTCTCTCGATCTAAAGGAAAAACAAGAAGAAAGGTAGGTCAATAAAATGAACTCTTCATATCAGTAAGAAGTCCAAGGCACTACTTGGTATTGCAGGGTTGTTACATAAAGAATTTTAAAGTAATGGGAAACAGCAGTGGAAAGATCAATTAGCTCTCATCTTTTCCAACCTCTCAGGGACAGTGCAAGTTACCTTCCTATACTAAATATCTTCTCCAGTGCTTTGTTGAGTGATGTGCATTCAACTACTGCTTCTGGGAACTATGCCATAACCTGAAAGATCTCAGCAATAGCAAAGTGTTTCTCCTACTCCTCCTAAACATATATTTTTTCATGCCCATCTGCTCCTTCTGTTCATGCCTTGCTGGACCAACCTAAACAATTCCTCCTACTCAGTCATTTGCTCGTAAGTTGCTCTTTTACAATTGTTCTTCTCTGTGTAGCTACATTGTCTAATCTCCTTTCTACATCCTTATTGTACTTAATATTAATATTGTTGCTACTTGAAGTATAATTATAACCGTACTTAACCACTACAATACATTAGCAAGTCAAGTTTAATTATAGACCGAAAAAAATTAAAAGGAGAGAGAAAGAGACTTTTGGGCCAAATTCATCTTAAATTTCATTCCATTTACATCAATGATTTACACTCAGAATTAACTTTAATTTGGCCCCATTTTGAGCTTCATTGCACTTTAGGTGGCTGATACGCCAACTTCAGTTTATAGACATGTTTACATTACTGTCTCCCTGTCCTCTGCCTTCTTCCACCATCTTCCAATTGTTACTCTTTTCCAACAGGTAAAAATGCATTACAAGTCACATGCTTCCATAATTGCTATTTTTCATTAACACCTGTAATAAGACTTCTCCACAGTAGTTGGCATGCATGCATGCTTCGCCACTGCCCTCTAATGGAAAGAATCAAAATTTGCTGAAATATTAATTGCATTGGCCACTAAAGCAAGGGTGGGCAAAATGCGGTCTGTGGGCTGGATTCAGCCCACCAAGCAATTCTATCTGCCCTGTGGCAGGGCCTGGGCCTGGGCAGAGCCGTGATCCACTTCCTGTACATCCCTGCAATGGGCGCTGAATCCATGGGTAGGGGTTGGCCTCTGCCCAAAGAACCAGTGCCTGTTGTGGGGAGTGGATTGTGACTCTGTCCCAGGCCTCAGCCCTGTGCCGTCACCTCCCTGCATTCCTGGCCCCAGCCCTGCCTCCCTGTCCTGCTCCTGGACACCACTCCCTGCCCATCTGTGGCCCCATCCCAATCACCCAGCTGACCTGGATACCTGGTCTCCCCCTGCTCCGTCCAGTGACCCTGGTGGTGGGTGCAGTGGGGACAGGCCCAGGGCCGGATAGGATCAATTGGCAAGTCCCTGCCCCCCCCCCCCCCCCCCCCCCCCAGGCGGTGTAAATAGCAGTGACAGGGGGCCGAGGTCAGGTCAACAACTTCCACCCCCCAGACCTCAACAGTTCACCAAAACTCTTTAAGTGGCCCTCTAGGACAAATAATTGCCCACCCCTTCACTAAAGGATAAAACATCTACTACTACTGATTGCTAATGAGATTTTTTTCATTCACTTACATAGCAGTCCATGTGGACTGTGTGCAGAAAACCCAGGATTCATTCCATTTATGAGTAGGTGTTCAGATAACATGGCAATAAACACAGTACAGTTATAGAGATAAATTAGTGTAGAGCCTAGGCATTTATATAGGGGAAAAAAGAAACAAAACAAACCCAAAAGAAACATGGGTTTTCTTACCTAGACTCCAATTTTAATTCTGTTTTAGTTTCCCTGGATTTGGGTAAAATCCTCTGGAACTAACCACTGTTAGAAAATGAGCTAGCATTCCCACAGCTGCAGAAATATCAGAGGCCCAATCTGAGCTTTGATTGGAGGACTTTAGACAGGTTACATTAGAGCAAATTCAGATAATCATTCAAATATTATTAGGTGGTCATGACTCCAGAGCGGAGGTTGAATCTGGACTTCCATTTTAACCCCTATTTCCCCCTTTTTGTGCCTTGATTGGAGCAACTGATTTTTTGGCACAAAGAAATGCCTAAGCTAAGCTCACATAATGGTTTTGTGGAGTTTTTTTTCCTCCCAAGAATTTGGAAGTTACAAAATTAAAGAGTTTCATTTTATACTCACTCCACAAAGTTTTGTCACATTTTTTATCTCAACGCTTCTCCATCCATTATGTCTATTTGTTTTCCCCAGTCCCCATTTTCTGCAGAAGTAGATTTTCAGAGTTCCAGGGGTCATATGTAGAGATAGTCCCTCTTTTCATACTAGCACAGAGTATTATTTAGGAATTCTCATCATTAAGGAGTGGAACCAAAGTAGAAAGAGGTCAGACCAGACTGAGCCAGTTTTATTGCCCTTGAAAGCATTTGCTTTCTATTCCATGACTGAACAAGCACACTCTTCTTATCAGAAAACTTGAACAAGCCATCTGGGGCTTTGTATCTCTCTCTCTGACAAGGAGCTTTAAACAGGATCAGATAATTTTAGAAAACAGCAAACTCATTCCTTTTTTGGGCTATGTAAAACTTGTCCAACTCACTCCAAGAGGGTGGGGAGTAGGGCAAAACCAAGGCTACTGTATGATAGGACTAAGTGCAGAATTTCCATTTTATTTGATCTTCCTCACTCACAACAAATAATTGCATGGATATGAGTACTCCTCGTTGCAAAGGAGATTGCCAGAGCCTTGTTTGCCTTGTTTGATTGCCTCTGGGTTAAGGCTCCAGCAAAGGGTTTTGGAACAGTCTCTTCTTGATGAGACAAGAAACATCCCATCTCAAATAAATATGACACTTTTGTGCAAATACTTGAGTAAGTGCCTTTAACAATCTGCTTTTCATGAACATTTGCATAACTTGATCATGCACATCCTGGGGAAAACTGAACACAAAAAGAGGGCTATGCATACGGACAGCCATTTTATTTTTAAGGTTGAGCAAATGCTCATGGACTTTCTGGGGTGTCATACCATTTGTAGTACAAACTAGGATAGATTATCCTTCACAATTGCTGGATAGAAAGGTATTAGCCTCATTTCCCAGACAAAGTGATGCACAAAGAGTAAGTGGTATACCTGTCCAAAATCACACAGTACTGGCAGAGACACGAGGAGAATCCAGGGAGGCAAATTCCTAGGCTCCTCTTTTATAGTTTATTCTTTTTTGTATAGCTAAATACTAATAGGGTTTCTGATTAACATGTCATAAAATTCTGTCCATTTACAAGTCAGTATAAGCCACATGGGCAAATAGGATGAAATCAAGTTTTAAAAGCACATGCTGCTACTTACTGCGCAACATGTCATTGTACGCATTATCTGCAATGGAGAAGATGTGAGGAGGGGCTTCAGAGCATCTCTTTCCCCCCCTTGTATGCTCCCACCACCTCTGCCTCGTAGACTGGAAGCCATTTGTAGGGATTTATAGTCACACAGAATAAACCTGAATAGGTCTAAAAAAGAACCCAAACCCGAGAGTAAAGAAAGGAGAAAGAAAGAGGATTGAGATTTTAGAAGGAAAAAAAATCAATCAGGTTTCAGTGTTTTCTGTATCAGTACTCAGTTTTTATACATTGCTTCACATTTTTAAAGGGATTTAGGCATTTTTCTGCTCAGGACTGTAAGGCCCAAGCCCACTGAATGTAATTTCCCTTTATTCACAGATATTAAAGGGATTTACAAAGGAAGGTTAGAATGATCCTGGTTTTAAAGATGAGAAGCTAAAGAACAGAGGGACCAGATTCTGCCCTAAGGAGCCTAAATAGACATCCTCAATTATAATGAGGTCATGTAATTGGGTAATTAACCTTTCTGGTAGAAAAAAAAATCTGCAAGTTGATAATTGCAGTGGAATCACTGTAGTGTGCTGAGAACAATGTTTTCTTGATTATATCACCTACTTGCAAGCCAAAACTGTAGTTTCAGAGAGGTATGCACATGTGCATACCATGACACATATGCAGAAAGCATATCACTATACAAAGATCTGGTACAGGAACATTTTATCAGAATTTAGAAGGGGGAAAGTGGGTTATTCCTCCTTTGTCAGAAAACCCACACACCTGTGGATTTCAGTCAAACATGTTACTGCCAAGCTGCGGGCCAAATTTAGGTTTATGAAGTTAGTTGCTATTGAAGCTCATCCTGATACTGACAGAAACTGTTAATTTCAGAAAGTTAGAGAACCAGGAAAGAATTTAGAGTGAAAAAGAGGAATAGGAAATAAAGGAAACAAAATGGCTGGGCTAAAGATGTAAAGTTCCATGGAATAAAAGTTACACATATACTTTAAATTTTGAGCCACTGACATGTAAGAAACCAGCAAATCCCACTGGTTTGGAAGGCCATTGATTAGCTTGGAGAGTGGCATAAAGTGAACCAGCTCTTCAGCTTCCCTGGTTTTCTTTTCCTTCACTCTCAGCTTCTGAGAGGATGAAAAACATTGTCTCTATTTATTCAGGATTTTTCGTTAGTTAGCTTGTTTTCCAGATACAAATTGACTTCAAACATTTTTTTTCTCTGAAAATGTAACTGAAACCCTCTATTTTAGGGTGTGTCAATTTGGGAACAAGTGGTTAGCATTGCAGCCTTTGAGGGCTCTACTTCAAAACATATTGTTTGACTCTTACATAAATCATCCAGTTGCTGTAGCGTCTTTTCAGATTGTACAGCACAGATGCCTCATTAAGGTGGGTCAGCATTGCCATGTCCTCAATCATGTCAAACTTGGGGGGGTTCATGGCCTGCACATCATCTTCTTTTAAAGTGAGGGTCTGCAAAAAAAAGAGATGTATGACACTGCTGGCAGCCAGCATGGCTCTCTGTTTCTGCACATATCCTACATTGTGATATATGTCCCAGTGAATCCACCTGGCCTAAGACCATTCCCTATTGTAAGTAATAGGTGCCAGATGAATATAAAGCAAAGGCACAGTGGAAGGTAGACAGGTGATAAACAGATGGAGAATGAAGTTGTAGGATCATGGAACTATTTTTAAGTACAATAGTGTTTCATTTTTTTTTGTAGGGTTGGAAATAGGGTCTGATGGCTGCAAACTTTGGCTGATATCAAAGAAGAAATAAAGTACAAGCTATTAACTGGTTTGGTTCTATTTATCTTTACTATCATGCTTTGGTTTAATTTTTTTAGACTTGCCTCTATATTTCTCTTTCCTTTGGTTATTTTTTCAGATGTCATTAATGTTCACAGTACAACTGGTTGCTAGTGCTCGTCTTTTACAGTGTATTTTATGGATGGTATAAATGAAGTAAGAGCTCTTAAACTGACCTAGTTTCTATTTACTGAAACTTACTCCTCAGCCCTCATTAGGTGAGGATTAATATTGCTCAACTCACTAGTCAAATAAAAAAAATTAAAGTTTCATACATTTCCATCCATAGTCTCAACTGTGGCTTTGCCACCGCTGCACTCTTTAATCTCAGCTTCAACGTATGCTTTCTTATCATCAGGAATCCAACATTTCTTCTTCCCTATAGAATCAAAGAAACAAACAGTTTATAGTATTTATTCAAATGAAAGCAATTAATTAATCTTTGCAAGTAATATCATAAAGATTACTTTCATACTGCAAGTGTACAAAACCCCTTAGTCTATACCACAAGCCAACTGCTTAACTTTGACCAATATGAACTGGAGTTGTGTGGGTAGTTAAAGGATAAAAAACCTCAACATATTGTGTTAATGTTTCCCTTTTGCAAGTACTGCTTTACACACTTAGGGAGCTTTTCATAGATTTCATGGACATTAGGGGCTAGAAAGGACCTCATGAGATCGAGTCCAGTCCCCTGCCAGATGCAGGAAGTCTGCAAGGATCAGATGATCCCAGCAAGATAAACATCCAAATATGCCTTTTGAATGAGCCCAGAGTAAGTGCTTGCACCACCTCTGGGGGGAGTCTGTTCCAGACCTTGGACAACCAGACTGGTAAGAAGTTTTTCCTTATATTGAGTCTGAAACAGCCTTCTAGAAGTTTGTGGCTGTTAGACCTAGTTATCCCTTAAGGAGCCCTGGTGAAGAACTGCTCTCCCACATCCTGATGCAGCCCCCTTAAATATTTACAGGCAGCCATCAAATCCCCCTTGAGCCTTCTCTTCACCAGGCTTCATCAGGGGAACATTTCAGAATCCATAATTAAGCCTCAACACTCCCAGAAGGTAGGTAGTCTCATCACCAGTATACAGATGGAGAAGATGAGATGTTAAGAGAGTCACCAGAATTCAACAAGTGAATCACTATCAGAACCAAGAACAAATCCCAGGTTGTTTAGCTTCCCAGACACATTTTAACCACATTTCCTGGCACTCTATTACAGGGGTGGCCAACCTGCAGCTCCAGAACCACATGCGGTTCTTCAGAAGTTAATATGCATCTCCTTGAATCTTTGCACAAGGACACAGTGACCAGCTTCCTTCATCTTCTCCCAGAGGGAAGCTGGTCCCTGTGTGCTATTGCAGAGATTCAAGGAGACGCATATTAACTTCTGAAGAGCCACATGTGACTCCGGAGCTGCAGGTTGGCCACCCCTGTAATAGAGTGCAGAAGATGTCCAGAGAATGTCTTTTACTGTTTACTATCAAAATACTACACGGTGCCTGTTAACACTATACACTATTTACCTCTCGCTTATTTGTGTATGTATGTTTCTTACCATACCTGAAGGTCCTCCATGAATAGGGGTTTCAGGAAAAATAAGATATGGAAACAAGTAACTTAAAGTGAAGTCTACAAACTAAGAGGCTGTCCTTATACATACCATAGTTACTTGAATCCAGGATGAAGTCTCCCCGCCCCCCCCAATCAACATAGCAGGGGAAAAGCCTCATCTTGGATTCAGGTAGCAGCCTGGCACAAGTGACAGCTCAGCTCCAGCTTCACTCCTGTGCTGCAAGGCTGAAGCTGGAGCTGAGCTGCTACTTGGGCTTGGCTGGAACAGCTGAATTGGTGGGGGGGTGGG
>NW_005842218.1:602987-612143 GCF_000455745.1 Alligator sinensis
GGGCTTGCTGCTGTGGAGAGTGAGGGGGAGACTGGAGGGGGGGTCCCACACCCTGCCCCCGAGCCAGTGCCCACCCCTCAGCCCCCTGCTCCCCACTGCAGCTCCACCTCCTACTCCCCCTGCCCACAGCTGCCCCTTCCCCCCTTACCTTCTGCTCTGGTCCCTCCAGCCCTGGCCTGGCCTGGCTGGGAGCTGCCACCGCTTCTGCTTAGGAGTGGCTGGACCAGGACTGGGGCTGTCACTACTGCTGAGTGCCTCAGAGCCAAACCAGAGTTGCAGCAGAAGGTAAGGAGGGGTAGGAAGGGTGAGCATGGAGTGTGTGGGGGAATAGTCACAAAGGACCTGAAGCAGGGGTCAGGCACAGGTGTGATAAGGGGCAAGAAAGTATAGAGGGGCACATGGCAGAGGACAGATATCAAGGGGAGCAGGCACCGGGGGGATAGACACAGGCACAGGAGAGCAAGGGTGGGGATCTGGCCCCTTGTCCCCTGCTGCTGCTTTCTCCACCATAGCAGCAAGGGAACATATATAAGGTGGCTTTCCTCAATTACATTCTACAAATGGAAAATTATAAAGTCCATTTATGGGGTGGGTCATCTTAAATTCAAAGTCATCTTGAATTTGGATAAATATGATACAGTATACACAAGCTGTTATTGATAAGCTGATGTACACTTATCTAAGTATGGGGATGGTTAAGGACTGGAACAGGCAACCTGGAGAGGTTAGGGAATATCCATCATACAATATGTCTTGATATGCAATGTAGAGGCTGATTAAATATAGAGACATCTAGTTAGAACAGGGTACTGTTTTTCCCCTGGTCTAAATAGACACATTTCAGTGTATGCTACATTGAAAAGCTTAGTCATAATGCACCTTATTGGTGAATCCAATTAAGCATGGAGTTCACCAGCTAAGGATCTGCATGCACTGCAGTCACATAAGCACTCCAGTACAGTGTAATAATACCTGAGTGAGCTTTCACTTGGCTTGTGTGGGCCAGTAACCGCAGAGCTGCAGGAGCATGGAGTTCAATGTGGGCTAATTTAACCAACTTCTTCATGAGTGCAGGGTTGAACAGGCCAGCAGCAGTTGCCAGCCAATTACAGAGACTATATTTTACCTTCAAATGCCACAGTTTGTAACTTCATCAGCTCGTTCTCACTCTTCCTGAGGAAGGGCGCAGCCTCCCCAAATTCTGACATGTCCATCATCTTGGTAAGTTATCAAGGTGGCGTAGCCCAAAGAACGAAGAAGAGGATCTAGTCTGCAAAACACAAAGCAAAAATACCCTTGTTTCTTAACACATTTGAAATCTGATACAGAACACGCAGAATAAAGTGGCAGCAAGAGTGTCTAATAATTTCAAAAAAGCAAACATGTCAAATAAAGATTCTTGGCTAGAATAACCCTAAAAAGCCTTGCAAGCTCTTTGGAGTCAGCTGAATTCTGCCTATTCAATAGTCCTAGCCTAAATCATGCTTTTCTGCCTGGGAGAATTGTCTCATCTTTTTATAATACAAAAGATAAGCTATCATTTTACATCAAATTTAAAAGACAAGGAAATATTTCAACTCTTTCATATGAAAACTCATGCAATTCACACAGCCTTGCTTGAGAGTCATTTATAATCAGGGACCATTTAAGACTTGGATTTTTCATAATCACTTAGCATTGAGCTAATTTCCAGTCAAGTTCCTGGGCATTGGCAGGGTTATTTGGAAACTCCCATTGCATCTCCAGGGAGTTAATACACACACTCCCCATGCTTCTAGGTAAGTGTTTTCTTGGAATGTCAGTTCAACAGGGTTCAGGGCCCTTTTAATGTCAACTGTTTCACAGTTTTCTTGATTTGGTCTAGTAGTCAAGCTTTTGTTTTTTTTAGCTACTGTTACAGTCATCATTTTACCTATAAGCTGTAGTCAAGGACCCCAATTTCTGTGTATCAACTGCTGGCAAAAATGTGAGCTGCAGAAAGCCAAACATTTGCACTTACCCTGGTTTTCTTTATAGAAATATTTGCTCAATAAATTCTGAAGCGAAGAACTCTAATCTTTGCTGTGGCAAGACTGAGCTGAGGAAATGTGCTGACTGTGCAAGGATCAAAGTCTTAGACTCTCCATAACATAACACTTAGAATATAGTATGAAATACAATTTAAGAACTTGGTTGTGTGGTAAGTGGATGAAAGTAAAAGCATTAGAACTGAAATGACCATCAGGCTGAAAATTAGACAGCATGTGGTGTACAGTCGATTAAGAGACTGATATCTAACATAAACCTGTCATCATACTGTAAGGCATATAGGGCATTTATACACATGCTTCTAGGGGAGGGGTATGGACAGACTTTAATTAGAACAGCTCTAATTAAAGTAACCAGATCATCATGTGTATCAGCATCCCTGCACTGGAAAATGGTGGCAGGGGTGCTTTAATTAAAGCCCATCAAATGAGCGTTAGTTAAAGTGCCCCTGCTGCCATTTTTCAGCATGGGGGTGCAGATGGATGTGATGCTGGAGTCTGCTGGAGCGTGGTAATTACCATGCTCCAGCAGACTCAATTCATCGAGTCTGCTTTGAATTGCAGTGTGTCAGAGCACCCTCAATGTACATGTATAGGCACCCTTAATTACTTCATGATGCCTTTATTTTCATTGCTAAGAAAATGTGTTACTTGAAGTCCACTGGCATTTATGCAGTGAGAACCTCTTAAACACTGCAAGTCAGTGCAAAGAAACGTTACCCTTTAACAGCTATATCTCATTCAAAGTGTCTATTAAAATGATTGTGCACTCTAGAAAAACAGGCCAAAGTTATCTTTAGTGAAATTTCACTGAAGTGGAGTGATGAATTTGTTCTCCTATATAAACATTTTACTTTTCACCAAGGTTAGATATGTTATTAATATCTTTTATATTACCCTGTATAAAGCCCAGTTGGATTGGGGAACTAATGTGAACAAGAACCCAGGAAGGAACAATCCCCCTGCCAAAGTCTTGTCTATCAAACATAATCGGTCTTCTGAATTATTTTGTTAAAATCAAGAGGTCATAATTAATTGATATTTGATGCCTGCATAGTTGATTCTTGCAGATATTCACTTGGTCAGCTTTACTTGCTGTGCCAAGACTAATAACTGAAGAGAATTTTTCAAGATGCTCTTGCTTGGTTTCAGGCTTTGTTATTTCTTGTTCATTTATTTTATGGGATTCTCATGAAGTCAAAAGTCTTCATTAACTCAAAGTAATTTTCTGGACATGTTCCATTCTGGACAGGTTCCCTATCCAGGCTCAATTGCTGACAATTACTTCAGTGTCAATATGAGCTGACTGTAAATCCCTGTGGAGATTTTACTCAAAACCCTCATGACAGTCTAATTTGGCAGGACCTTGTCATTGTGGAAGGATAAATCATAGAAGCAGTCATGGCATTACAGAGAGTTATGAAACTATATCAAATCATTTTTTAAACAGAGTTGTAACAGAAGGTACAAGTCATTTCATGATAAATGTGCACATATGAGTCCATTTTTAAATTAGCAAATTAGCAAATTTGATTCTGGAAATCATCTCAAAAGCTCAAATGTAAAACAAGCTACTGCTACACCATTCACTTTATATGTACTTCTGTCCTGCATGGAAGTGAAAGTAGTTATGAAAGTAGGTTTTCTTTCTTTCTGCAGTGGAAACTATAAATCCATGGCCAGCCAGCAAAGCTAAGCATTTTATACTGTTAAGCATTTTATACTGTTAAGGAGAAGCATTGCTAAAATTAGCAGAAAAGACCTCTCTGTGCCAAGATCCACAAGATGCTTTGAAGTCATTATTGTCAGCAAAGATGGGGATGATACCATCTTTAGGGAACTTGTTAGTCAGCCCGCCCTAATATTAGTAATAGCTTGCATTTGAACAGTGCCTTTATTTGCAGGGTCCAAAACACTTTATAAACCAGAGTTATGCTTGAAAACATCCCTGAGAATTAGTGTTTCAAGTTCTTAAATGACATAAAAAAGAAGTTAAGTGACTTGCCCAAAATCACCAGTCAGTGGAAGGTCCAAAGCTAGAAAGCAGGCGATTTAGTTTGCCTGTTCCTTGTTCTCAACTTGAGCCATTAGGCTACAGTGCTAGTGAAGTGTGATTTGCAAATCTGCAGGAGCTATGAAGGCTGGCCTAGTGTAAATTTGAAGTGGTACCCAGCAATTCTCAAAGGACAGTGGCTCAGTTCCTATTTAAACATGCCTTGGATAGCTGATTTGCTTAAAAATTTGAACTGCATTATTTATAATCTTGCTGAGATGTTAAGGATGATGGAAAACAGGACTTGAATATAATAGCTGATGAGTTCCAATCAGCAGCATAACAAGAGACCTCAAGTTTTCATAAATGACTTGGTTCAACTAGTTCCAGTTGGCTAAACGAACAAGTAAATGTTAGCTACCAAAATTCTCAGAAAAAGACAAATTTGCTACCATACCATTTGCTACCTTACCATTATGTGCTTACTGACATCATTGCCAAAGCCTTAAAATCTTAAGCTACATTAAAAACAAAAGAGCACAGTGGGCTATACATATGCTCCGAAGGAAGAAAGATTGGTACTTACCCTGAATAGTAAAGAAGGAAACTGTCAGGATTCTGCTAGATGCAGGCTTATATACCTGTTCTTCAAGGTCACTGATTATAATGATTTAAAGGCATCCATAGTTTTCCTTTGTTTCTATATTTACCAGCTTGGCTCTAGAAAAGGAGCCAATGCTCCAGCAGCGTACATGTGTGGTTAGGGGTCTGGTGACTGGAGGGAGTGGCTTGCAGTTTAGTTGTTTCCCTGTCCACTCCATTCTTGCTACATGACTTCATGAAATAATTCTCATCTCAAACTGCAGGTATTTTAACAAAGGCAATTATTACTTGTCCTGGTGCCTGAGAATTTAATTGCAGTTGCTTTAAAAAAGAGAGAGAAAAAGCTATTCAAGTTATTTTTGAGAAAATAAATTGTAAATATTTTTTATTTACAGGACAAATCATGGAAAGGGGAATTTGGTTTTCTGTACACATGGAGACCAGAAGACAATAATGCCTTTGGATAGCCATGAACTCAAATCACATCTCCTGAGTCTTCCTTGAAACACAAAACAATCTTCCTTCCTCTTTGCATGGTGCAAGAGTCCAAGCCAAGGCCCAGGACTTGGGAATTTCCCATCATCTATGAAAAAAGCAGGACAATGAAGATGGTCAAGAACACACTTTAGTTATGAGAAATTAAACAACTGATAGTAAATAAAACAGGCACCATACTTAGTAGCATAGGAAATATATGCACAGGGAGCCTTATGTTTAAGAAGGTCCATACATAGGACACAACCAACATGAGATTTACCCCTCTTATGCTAAACCCAATCTTGACATGGCAGAAATGCAATCAGATGCCCAGATCTCATTTTGCTTCATCGCATGAATAGTTCAATGAACTGAAATATATTGAAGACACTGAGTATTTTGGCTCACCAGCACAGCAAGATATATGGGTGGCTTTCTGTTCTAATATCATGCTACACATGGATCAAGTAGAATATAAATATTGACAATAATTTTAATCAGGCTAAGTATATTAAGCTGTAGAAAACTGAAATCCAAGAGTTAAAATAAACAAGCTAGCATCCAGCGCTGTATTCCCATATACACATAAGGAAAGCTGTTTAATTTATAAGCAGACAGAAATAAAAATACATGCTACATCTGGCCTTTTAGCTGCTGTTATGCTGGACCAGGCAATGATGGGTTACATAAACAAAGGGATCTCCTGAAGAGACATAAACTTGCAGCGAAGATAAACAAAAAAGAAGAGCTACTCATGTGCTTTGAGAATCTGGGTGTTTTACTGACAAGATATTCTTAGTATTCTGGGAAGGTTCCCAAGTGATAGAGAAACCATATCCCATAGTAGAAAAGATGGGTTTGTCCATTTGAATGAAAAGAACTATGGAGAAAGAGATGGGTATTTATAAAAAGTGGAGGAAAAAGTTTCAATAGGCTTTTCAGTTTGGCTTCTACAAAGGGGATGTGCATGTCAGCCAGGTGTTATAAGTCCCATACAGACCAAACTACCAAGGCAGCTATATTTTTCACATATCCATTAAATCAGCAGTGCTCTCAGTCTCCTCTCAAGCCACACATCTCTAACCCATGCTGCGGCTCAGTTACTCTCTGGCCTCAAAGATTTATTCCAACACTTCATGGTATTTTTTTTTTTTTTATTTTTATTTTTTTTTACATTTTGCTTACTGTAACCAGATTTCATGCTTTGAATTTAGATCATTTAACTGAATGACTGGCTCTGCAAAACTTGATCAGAAGCTCCTAATACTGCAATTCAAGAAAAGGTACATTGCATTTATCTTCTCAGTTAATGAATGCTTCAGAAGCCTCCCCAAACCAGAAATGCTATATTTCCTATCATTCATGGGCATGGGACATCTTGCACACTTCCCCATATCTCCTTTCATAGTCCAATAGCAGCTGTATTTTCAAATACAGAATTTGATGCTGACAACTTCTTGGTTCAAAAAGGGATTTTTACAGAAACTGTATTGTGACTTGAACATTTCTTGGTACCACCCATTCATTTAATTCCAGTTATGCAACTGTGGCATCATCTCACAGCTCCTCCACCCAAGAATTTTCTCTTAGCAAAGGGGCATGCAAACAGCTGTTTCTACACAGCTGATGCCAATATCTTTTCAAGGTTTCTGCCACTTGAACGCAGTATGAGTAACAAACAAGTCAAGCACGATAGATTTGTATTCCATGCAATTCTGACATGGGTGGTCACTGCACTTCTGTTATTCTTGCCCTCCCCAGGTCTTTTCTCTTTTGTATTAATGCAGACAGGAATAGACGCTGCCTCTATTCCTTGA
This sequence comes from Alligator sinensis, assembly GCF_000455745.1. Classification (NCBI taxonomy): domain Eukaryota; kingdom Metazoa; phylum Chordata; order Crocodylia; family Alligatoridae; genus Alligator; species Alligator sinensis. Next base: position 609,905 of record NW_005842218.1, read on the forward strand.
TTAAATTTGGTAACGATGACAAACAAAGGCCCTTTTCCCCACAAGGCTACATTTAGAAAGGTTAATGTTGGTCACTATTTCTCGAATGGATGGTTCGGGCTGGAGCAGGAACTCTGATAAGGAATCCTTGTGACTAACCTATTTTTAATAACATTACATATTAGAAAAGAATGCAATAATGTTTATCTTCTCCAGACACAGATAGTGTCAGTGCACATGCCATGGTCTTACTCAGACAGGTTGTCATCTGGCTTCTGTAAAAGCCCACTTCTGACACTTTATGGCCTTTTTAAAAAAAAAAACAAAAAACAAACAAAATGCTTTTAGTTGAGGCCAGCGGCCCCTTAAAAACAACATACTTTATACGGCCTGTTCTCTAAAATCATACCTCTGAAATAAAACAGCTTTTGTTACAGCAAAGAGAGCTCTGCAGGTTACATAGAGATGCAATTTATACTAAATGGATTATAAGTGGATTGGATAAAAGTTGCATTTTGATTGACTCACTCTAATGCTGGAAAAAAATAGGCATTTTAGGTGCATCCCACTGAGGGAAAACAGGAGATTTAGAACCTATCATTCAACTGAGGGCACAACTTGAACGTTGTTTACTGCTGGTGGCGCACCCCCAGTCCAGGAGATGAATAGTGGGCAAAATGACCTAAAATGAGCTGGAGCAGTCTTTGTGCTCTGCAAGATATAAAAATCATTCACAGAGTAGTCACAGCATAGAGAGACCAACGTCAAGGCCTTGTAGGATGGGAAATTCATGGGCATCTTTACTGTTGCAAAGAAACTTGGTTTAGCTGTTTCAAGATATGTACTCTTGAAGACAATTTTTGGAGGGGAAACAGAGATGGGCCAGAGCTAATGCAGTTGTACACTGGCAAAAATAGCTAAATACTTGGGTATTGGGTCCAAGAGAAGAGCAGCATAAACAATTACATTCTGTTTCATCATTCCTGAAGAATGATAAAACTGGCACTAAATGTCACACATACAAAATTCAATTACAAGCATTCATGGGTCTTGGACAGCAAGATGCCCTGGTTGTTATATTACAAATGCTCAAGACTGCTATACCAGTGTCATTAGCATGGAAAGGTTTATGTTTTCATGCCATAGACCTTCTCCAGCACCATTTATTTCAGGCAGCATTCTAGGACAACATTGAGTTGAGTGGTTGCAACAGGAAGATCTCCCTGTTCTTTCCATCTTCTGTAGAGACGTACATTTCCCTGTCCTCATTTTAAATAGTATCCTGCATCTTTGCTGGATTTATAGCATCTTTGCTGTCATCTGTGTGTACTGTATAACAGTGCACAACTTGACACAGATAAATCTATTTCTGCCCTCAAATTTCTTCCAGCCCTACCCATTGACAAAACAGACCTAATATAGGACAGTCAGATCCTCTTGGAAGATAGCATTCCCTGTCCCATGTGTGGCTTCTCATTTAGACAGTAAAAAGCAAGAGTCCAAACACTAAGGAGAGAGTGATCAGCCTAGCAACTACAGCTGAGAATTGATGGGCCTTTTTAACACAATACTTGATTAAAAAGCCATGTTCAAGGAAGGCATATTGCAATACTCCAGCTATGCTTACTTAGATCTGCCAGTTTTCAAGAAGTTTGCAAGATGTGGTATTTACTACACAGCTTTCAGGAGAAATTTCTGAAAGCAAATAAAGTCTGGAGATTCCTTCTACACAGTGCCTCAAATGTTATTCAAGGTTTTAAATGGACCTGTGAATATAACTCAAGCCTACGCCTTTGTATGGAATAAACTTGCTTTGAGACAATCTGAGTTTACACAAGCTATTGAAAAGCTTTTGGGGATAAAAGTAACTGAAATAATATAAAAATAGTCACCATTGAAACTAAAATCAGTATCACCACATTATTATAATAAAAATATCAAAATGTATGAATTGCTTGAATCAGAAACATGTTTCGCTGGTTGAGGAGCTCATTATTGAAATACAAATTGTGAGTGATGGAGGAGAATACATCATCAAATGAAAATAAGAAACCACAAAAGGAAAATAGTCCAACAATGTCGTTCTACACCGTATAAAGGTATTCTTAGTCCCTATTATGTATTCAGAAGACCACACTACTTGGCATAGTGCGGTGTGTATAGCACAATAACATGCTATATTTCCTACTGAAGAAGCACATGGGCTCCTTTTCCATCCCAGGCCAAGATAATATACATTTCAAAGCTGTAATTACTCTTT
>NW_005842218.1:612174-619610 GCF_000455745.1 Alligator sinensis
TGATCATTACAGTATCTTAAGGACATCCAAATAGGTTATGACTTTAGCAAGAGAACTCAATTTCAGGAAGTGAGGCTGACAGAGTTCTTAAGCCTTTTAATAGGGATTACTGGTGCTGACGAATCAATCTCAGAGTCCAGTGCTGGACTTCTATAGCTTCACACCAAAGAAAACAGAAAGCAGTGCAGCTTGAGGTTATGTACATAAAAAGCTTTCATTTTTTTAATTTTGTAGACCTCTTTTTAGGAAAGACTTTATCCCATTCCCTCTTTTTCATCATAAAAGCCAGAGTTGTCCTAGTCCATTCAATCTCTCCATCAAATTAAATTTTTTCTCCCTCTCTAATAATTTTAAATAATATTTAATAGCTTCAGTTAGAATTCTGTTTCCCTTTACTTTCTCCTTTGCCATCACTGCATGTTAGCACAGTTTTCTGAACTAAAGCAGTCCACAAGGATTCCTTGGTTCCAAATCAACTGTAGTGGCATGGGGTAAGGACTGATTAACCTTTATAAGCAGTTCAGAGGGTTCTTTTTAGCATTCATTAATCAGAGGTTATCTGTACAAAGTTTCATTTGCCATCATTCACCAGTTTTGTTAAACCTTCAAGTTCTTCATAGTATGAAGTTATTTTCTAGCCTTGGCTAACCTATACAAATATGTCAACCACACATTTAGCGGAAAGGTTTTTATTCTGCAGCTTACTTTATAATTTATATCACTTTACTATCTCTATTTCCACCTACCACTTTTCTTCTGATGTATTTTCTACGCTCAGGTGGTCCACACACCACACCTCTTATCTACAGACTGTGATAAAAAGCACTTTAAAAAAAATACAGTTATGCCTTCAAATAAGAGATATATTTGAGGTCTTGGTGCTCAACTTCCATGCAAATTCAGCTTTGCATGGCTTTCTTACTGCAAGTCATTTGTTTCAGATGAGGAAAGAAGTAGGTATAATCCATGATGATTCCCTAGATTATTTTTTTAAACACAACATATCAGCATTTCCAGGTTTACAGTCTTCCAACACTTCTTACTGAAGAACAATATTGTTGCTGTGTCTGCCTGCAGTTGAGATGAGACTATTACAAATCTATCGGGGGGAAGATGGGAAGAAATAAGGAGCCACAGTATAACCTGTGAAATAATTTCCTTATTAAAGCATCTTGAATAACTTTGAAAGTGCCTGAAAAATAAGATTATTTAGTTTGACATTAAAAATCAAGAAATGTTCATTGCAGGAAACACAGAGAAATAAATGGCTTTCCTTTTATAGGAAGGATATTATTTTTGCAAGGATATTATTTTTGTTCAAGCACTGCAGTAGAGAGCTGTTCACCAGGTTCAGTCAGGAAAGTTATTCAAAAACAAGTCAGTTTATATATGGGCAAACATCCAGAAAGCTTGCTTTTCACCATGAGCAACAATAAAATGCACTTTGAAGATATTCTGGAGACATCAAGAAACTTAACATATATTAAGCCTCCCAGAACCCTTAGGAAACAGGTATTAGGCCTATTTTGTAGGGACCAATCATCACCCAGCAACCAAGTGGTACAAACAAGAGAAGAACTAGTGAATGTAGTGCTCTGATCAATAAATCATATTCCCAAATGTGATGTTTAATAACTGTAGACAAAAAATAGACACAATGAATTGTGTCTATGTTCCAAAAGACTTTTTATCTTCAAGAACTGCTAAGCTATTCTGATTACTCATCTGTGGGCTGACTTCACTTCTACCTGTTTGCACTCAGCCAGGCACCTCGTACCTTTTGTTATAAAAGCAAGCTCCAAAATAAACTATAGAAAAGGAGAACCTACACCAGTGGTTCTCAACCTTTTGACCAAAGTCAACCCTCACGAGACTCAATGCATCCCTCAGAAGATGCCAGCTCTTACCTTTCACTCATGCCTTGACTACAGAAAATAATAGAGCAATTCTTTTGTTGCAGAGAACTCAGAAAGACCACAGCAAGTCGGAATGCTTTTGACACTACAGATTCTTATTTGAAACCTCTGCATTTATCTTGTGAATCCTGCATAGTGCTTGCATACCCAAGAGCAAGTAGAATCTCACAATACCTTGAGGAGGACCTCTTGGCACCTGGGATGAGAATCACTGCCCTTAACTGAAGCCTTGGATTCAGATTGTGAACAGATAGTCTTCCTACCTTTTAAGGAGCATGGAACATCTGGGGCCAGATGGGTAACTGCATTGGAAAACAACAGACAAAAGAGAGGGCAAGTAGGGGTGAGAAAAGAAATGAAACTCCAGCCTGTCAAGCAGCTAAATGAATCCATGGATTGAGCATCTTTTGCAGCTGGAAGAGAACTTAAACAAGAATTTCACTGACTGAAGGGTCAAAGGAGAGGATAAGGGACTGGGCATAACAACAGAACTGACAGAGCTGGAGGAGAGACGAGTGGCCTCCTTGACCTCAGCCACGCAGATAGCCCCTTGGGAGAAGTGTACAGCTTGACCTGCCTGAGGCTGAGGCCCACTCTAAATATGCCCTTACTGCTCTGATCAGAGACCTGCTGCGACCAGAACTTCTGGCGACAGCTAAGTAATTCAAAAGCAAATTACCTTTGCCAGAAAGGAAAGCAGCAGTTCAGTTGTTAAGCCACAGCTGAATGTGTAGCAGCCTGTGGAGTCTTACAAACACCTCCACAGCAGCGAATACTGCTGCAGCAGAACAATAATAGCTCAATTTGATTTAAATCTGCTCTTATTACTTATCATGTGGCCTTTAGAGAGAAAACCATGTCTTTACATAGTCAAAACAGCCACTGTATTTCGTTTCATTTCACATGACAGAATGAGGTATTCAGAATGGAGGCCACATTTCACTGGGCAAGCAAATTCAAAGTTTTATATGCTCATAGATAATTATTGAAAAAAGCTATTCCCAGCATGGCATTTAACAGTTTTCATCTTTAAGAGTAGATATATGCATAGAAATCCCTTTATTATCTCAAGGTACTTATACATTTACATCACTCAGGGAAAGAAAAAGAGGAGCATGACCTGAAGTACCAAACATTTTGTAACTCAAACTATTTTTGTATCATTTAAAATCTCATATACATTTATTTCTTAAGTAATTTACTCTGTGTTTTAAAATGTATTTCATCTCTGCAAAATAACGATGAAGTATCAAGAGACAGCTGCTAGGACTTGTGTCTACAAATAAGCAGCACAGAAAGGCTGTTCACCAAAGCCTTCAACATCTGGAAAGGATCCAGTTCTGCAGATGTTTTGCACATATTCCTGTGATGTGTGTCATCTGCTGCAGGTGCTGAATCTGAAGCTGTGCAAAAGAGAGAGAAGGCATATGACTAGAGAAGCAAATTGTTCATAAAAACATTTTGCCTTCAAGTTGTCTGATACCTTCAAAGTAAATACCTCCGAAATATCTTTCCTCTTTCTGCTAACTTATTTGTCTCCTCAGGGGCTAAAGAGTCTGCTCTATCTATTTAGTAGTCCCTACTCCCCAATAATGAATAGTTTGGAAAATGAAGTTGTGGAAGAGTCTCACATATGTTAAAGAAAATCTCATCCCATCATTTCCAGGTCTTTTTCTAGTAGGCCACAATTTGAATCTAGTTTATACACATTGACGCACTGAAAAGGTGTTAGCAAGGGGAAAAAAAGCACAAATTCCCTGGTTTAGCCAGAGTCTCTTTGTCTCCCTTCTGAGAGCTTTCCAGCCATGCAGCAATGGCACAGCAGGCAATGATTAGGAGGGGCAGCTGTAGCCCAACAGCTACTGGAGTAATTTGTACGAAATAGAAGCCACTTCTGGGAAGCCCAGTTGCAAGCCTCTCTCAGCAAAAAGGTCATTCCCATACGTGGCAATTTATTTCTCTCCATAGTCCCCAAAAGGCAGAGGAAATTCACAGGCTGCTTAATATTTTGCTTCTTGATTCAGGAACTCACTGGAAGTTGAGAGCAAAGGAACACTCATTAAGAAATTAGGTGACTGTCATGTCAATGCCTACAGTCAGATGGGTCGCAAATTGGCTGGAGGGCCGCACCCAGAGAGGGGTGGGGGGCGGGGCATTTTTGACCTGGAGGGATGGGGGCAGTGGGGGCCCCCAAGGCTCAGTCCGTGGGCCCACACTGTTCAACATCTTCATCAGCAACTTGGGCGAGGGGGTGAAAAGCACCTTGTTCAAATTCATGGATGACACTAAGATGTGGGGAGAAGTGGGCATGCTGGAGGAGAGGGACAGGCTGCACCTAGATCTGGACAGGTTACAGGGTGGGTGGATGAGAACAGGATGGGGTTCAACACTGACAAGTGCAGGGTACTGCACCTGGGGAGGAAGAACCAGCAGCATACCTACAGGCTGGGGGACTCCCTTCTCATCAGTGCAGAAGCAGAAAAGGATCTTGGAGTCATTATAGACTCCAAGATGAACATGGGCCACCAATTTGAGGATGCAGTCAGTAAGGCTAGCCACACCTTGTCATGCATCTACAGATGCATCACGAGCAGGTCCAAGGAGGTGATCCTCCCCCTCTATGCGACACTGGTCAGACCGCAGTTAGAGTACTGCTTCCAGTTCTGGGCGCCACACTTCAGGAGGGATGTGGCCAGCATGGAAAGGGTCCAGAGGAGGGCCACCCGCATGATCGGGGGCAGTAGGGCAGGCTCGACGAGGGGAGGCTAAGGGACCTGAACCTGTTCAGCCTCCACAAGAGAAGGCTGAGAGGGGATTTGGTGGCCATCTACAAACTGGCCAAGGGGGACCAGCAGGCTATGGTTATGTTAGGGAAAGGGTGTTAAAACAAGCAAGCAAACAGAAGGGCAGTGAAGAAAAAATGATCGACTCCATTCCCACATAATATCCTCCTGAATTCACTCCTGCTTTCCAAAACAAAACAGTAATGTAGCCACTTCTTTCCCAGAACTGAGGATGAGTACTTTGTGCCCAAAATCTTGTCTAAAATTCTTTCCCGCATTTATAGTTGATCCAATAAAAGTATTACCACAAAGTCTCATTCCTTGCATATTCCCTAGACAATTGGTTCTCAACTTTTTTAGATTCAAGTTAAGCCTCAGAAAGTGCTAGCTCTTCATTTTCACTCATTTTTAACTATAGAAGAATACTAGAATAGTTCTTCTGTTGCAAAGAACTCAAGAGGTCAGAATGGTTTTAACACTATGGATTCCTGTTTAAAATTTCTGGGCTAATCACGTGAATCATGTTTGCACTCCTAACAGTGCAAATACTGCATGGGACCCCACTACACCCTTGAAAGGATCTCAAGATACCCTGATTGAGAATCATTGCCCTTCATCATCACAGCTACAACTCCCCTTTCAGAACTATGTTTCAGACTGAACATTCAACAGAGCCCAGCGTATGATGTTATTGGACAGTTCTCTCCACAACCATAAAATATCAACTCTTTAAAATAAAAAAATCTAAAGCATAAATTCTGTAGGAATGGATTGAAGAACAATATTAGTTAAACTCTGCGCATGCACGTTTTACTGTGTGTATTCACAAGTAATTGCCTATTGCCTTACAGATCCAAATAAGTCCTGCCCAGCTATTCAAGACCTTAATTCCTGAGGACCACATACTTTTTAAGTATTAAAGAGTAATAACTGCAAGGGAAAGAACATTCAAAGGGTGCTCCAAAACAAAGCATCACAAATTTGGAAATGTAGTGATAAGTCCGAAATGACCCTGCTACACATTCAAATTAAAGCTGGATAGAAACCAGCTATAGAGCTCTTACACATTTCAAAGCACTAACTTAATAGCTGGTTGATTCTTTTTATAGCTGGACAGTCATTTTTTATGTGATAATTACTTTGCAAATGTGGCTGGTCTAATGTATTGCACAATTAACCAATTAATTCCAAAATATATGTAACATGTAGCAGGGACTGAAGAAGTCCAAATACAAGTGTCTAGGACGGCCGGAGCCGACTCGAGGTGATTTAGAAATTACTCGGTCATTTGGGCGGGCTGGTGAATGGAGAGGCAGACACAGCTTATCGGTTGCAAAAACTTTACTTATGCAGCCTGTAGCCATGACGGAGGTGGTCCAGTCGTCTGAACAACTGTCAGTTGCTCCAGCTGGCAAGGCTCAGGCCAGCTAATCCGTCCACAAATTAAGCCGGCGGGGAAAGGGTATGTCGGGGTTTGCGCTCGGCGACGGGGAGAAGGATCGATAGGTGATCAGTCTATCGATCAGCTCAGCCACAAGTCAGATCTCTTTAGAAGCACTCTGCAGCATGCTCAAAGTTCTCCGACTTGGGCGGAAGTCGCACGAAATTTTAAACGGCTAGCAAGCCAATTACTAGCCGCCACGTAGGAATAATTTAGAACTGGCCAATAGCGGGACACAAATTTGCATTCAAATGGCGGGAACTCTCTTGCATCGAGGTTTTTCTGTTGCAGCAAAACCTTTGCTGTGCAAGAGGCTCTCATGTGGCGGGAAAATTCCATGAAATTCCATTGTGCCGAGGCACCAAAATCACTGGGTTGTGACATGCCCCCTTGCTGATGGCACAACTGGAATTTTAGACACATGAGCACATTATAAGGCATCTTTGTTTCAGGATTTACTGACCTGGCGAAGCTTAAACAACCAATATATATACATAAACAATTTTATAGACTGGTCTTCTTAACAAACTATAAAATATAATAACTTGAACATGTAACAACAACTATTGATCATCGTCTGATTGGAGAACATCTGCTTGGGACTTCCTTCGTTTATTAGTCAGTTCGTCTTCTCCTATAACAGACAATGCCAATTAAAATACTTAATAAAATGAGAGAAAACAGTGTCATAGCAAGTCCTGAGCTGATGGACATTCGCTGCCGTGTCTTCCAATCTCCAGCAATGCCAGTTGTAATGGTGGGTAAGCACTAGCGTATTCCAGGTCTTAGACTCCCCCTGAAAATATGGGTCGACTTTTTCCGCATCCAGCAAGGGTAACAATGAGGCACTGGGAACGCGTAACGTCCCATGCCCCCTTGCTAATGGCTCCACCAGTTGTTCAGCTAGGAGGATTTTTCCTACAGCTCCATATCGATGTTGTGCCGCTTGAAGCATCTTATGGGCCGTGTATACTAGCTCATCGCGAGGGTTATGCACGACAGCCCACACGTGGTTTGTGGTGAACCCAAGGGTTACGGTTAGTGACTCACCCAGATCGATGGCATGGAGCTGTTTCTTTAACCGTGGCTAGCAGACAAAGCAGGTTCCGCTGATCTCCTTTCGTCCAGGGCGTGGACTTTCGGGATTTGTCAAGAATCTGTTGCTGCAACTTGGTGAGGAGTGCCAAATCACAGGGTCCAACATAATGCCAATACCAATTTAAACAACCCAAAAGCTGTTGAAAATGCCTCTTAGTAACAGGGAGGAATGTTTTTAATGGGTCGATGTTAGGACCA
>NW_005842218.1:622191-670607 GCF_000455745.1 Alligator sinensis
ACTCGGTCGTTTGGGCGGGCTGGTGAATGGAGAGGCAGACACAGCTTATTGGTTGCAAAAACTTTACTTACGCAGCCTGTAGCTGCGATGCAGGTGGTCCAGTCATCTGAACAACTGTCAGTTGCTCCAGCTGGCAAGGCTCAGGCCAGCTAATCCGTCCAGAGATTAAGCCGGTGGGGAAAGGGTACGTCTGGGATTGCGCTCGGCGACGGGGAGAAGAATCGATAGGTGATCAGTCTATCGATCAGCTCAGCCACAAGTCAGATCTCTTTAGAGGCACTCTGCAGCATGCTCAAAGTTCTCCGACTTGGGCGGAAGTCGCACGAAATTTTAAACGGCTAGCAAGTCAATTACTAGCTGCCACATAGGAATAATTTAGAACTGGCCAATAGCGGGACACAAATTTGCATTCAAATGGCGGGAACTCTCTTGCATCGAGGTTTTTCTGTTGCAACAAAACCTTTGCTGTGCAAGAGGCTCTCATGTGGCGGGGAAAATACATCGTGGCGAGACACCAAAAACACAGGGTTGTGACAACAAGTATTAGAGGAAGAATCCTGGGGCTAATGAATGCTAACAACTATCCTTCTGTTGTGGTGACATGTCCTCGATACATATAACAATGATTAAAACAGAATTTGTAGTCCTGGATTCGATTAAACTGATTAATAAAGAAATAAAATTTTCTTCATATTTCTCCACTCGTGGCTGATAAATACTCTCAGCCATAATTCTTATTTAGCAGCTTATCTCTGAGAATTTCCCTGGGGATGGAAGCCTTTTTGCTCTAAAATTCATACAAAATATCAAAAATAAGAACTCAGACAATGCTGTGACATTTCAAATCCTTTGAAGATATGTAGAGTGAACCTTAAATCATTCTCACTCTGTTTTTATTTATCTTTTAGAGGCAGATTCACCACACAAAGAATATATAGCAGTCAGAGACCACCTGTCCGGCAGACTGAGTTTACAGCTCTCTTTGCATGGCTCAAATAGCACAGAGCAGCTGAAGTTTACAGGTGGGCCTGATTTTTTTTTTTGCAGATAACTGGCTTGCAGGCTATGTTAGTGAACCCAAAGCTTTGTGAAGGGAGGTCATGGAGAACCCAGTCTCTAAATCCCATTGACTCTGAACTTTAAGGCTAGGGACAGAAGTTACACATGACCTGATTTAAGGGATCAGAAACTGGTTTAAACCGGTAACAGAACAGAAGTTTAGTGCACATAAACCAGTTTCAAAATGGCTGAAACTCATTTCAGGTAAACCTGGTTGAATATAGTTATCAGACTTCACCAATTTAGGTCAAACTGGTTTATGAAACTTCTGTCCCAGACCCCTTCCTGGTTCAAGTTAAATCAGAGTTCCTCAGCATGCTGTCCAGCCCTGGACTGGGCTGTGCTGTTTGCTCCAGCAGAGATGGGTTGGAAGGTGGGGCGGGGAGGAGAGGCAGGGACTGTTCCCCCAAGCTCTAAATCCCTGGGGAAGAACTAGCTGGGGTCTGGGGCCAGGGCCAGAGGTTAAACTTCCCTTTCCCTGAGTACAGAGCTGCCCTGCCCTGCCCTGCTCTGCTAAAAACTTACTGCTGGCTGTGACCATGGACTACAAATCCCAGAGGTACCTGGAAGCAGGTAGAGGAAGTGATGAGCAACTTTGCAGAGTCTTGTTACTGTGATTCTGGACTGAAAATCCCAGAGACCTTGGGGGCAGCAGGATGAGAAAGCAAACACACAGTCCATGTTGGCTACATGCCAGAGAGCTGTGCTGTAGCGCCCCCTGGCTTCTAGCCTGAGCCCCCACAGGTATGTGGCTGCATTTCCTGAATCAAAAGCAAATGTCTGTCCAGCTGTTTCTCAGTTTAAGCTCTGCAGATTAAACTAACCTGCCAAGACTGAATTGATTCAATCTTGTGCTTTTTGACTGTCTGTACTTAACCTAAGAGGTCCCCCATGCTCCTGTCTGTTTCCTTGCCAATTTGTCCTCACTGAGCCACAGAGCCAAAGGGTTGATGCTGTGGAGAGCCTACCATTCAGTGAATCTTTAAAATGCATGATCAGTTGAGACTATTAATCTGCCAGGGAGACTGCAACACATGTTCCCTGTCTCCCTTGTATGACTGAATCATTACAGCTGAAAAAACAGTGGCATGGAAATTATATGTAGAAGGGTGGCAATTAGTTGAGTAACCTCTGATGTCACAGTGGGCCCATTTAAGAATGACTTGAGCCTGTCTGTCTGGAGCTTACATAATCATAACAATTAGACATAAGTTATTAATAACTTGGCATAATTATAAACAAATTTCTTAAAATATACATCTGCCAAAGGTTTCAATTAATTTTAAATATACAGAAAATTTTAGCTGTATGCATTATTCTGTTAAGATGATTTGGAACAAAGTAGAATGTGGCACAAATGCTAAATTCCTTAAGGGACACATTTTTAATTAGTTTGAACCCAAACTAATTAACAGATTTGTAAATGCCCGGAAAATGTATTCTGTACTCAAACAACTGCAAGGCGAGGGACCCTGTGCTGTATTTGCCATACAAATAAATGAACTTGAATCGCTGCTTGAAGTGCAAAATGTTTCTCAGGTGTAATTATGGGAGTTGTGGCACAGTGGCATAGGGGGTGCACGGGGGTAGATGTGCATCCCCTGAGAGTGATGGTGCACCCCATGACAGGCCACACTCCCTGCTTAGGTGATGGGCAGGGGGGACAGGAGGGAGCGCTGGCATCCCTCCTGAGAGCACCAGCCGGGGAGTGGGAGTGCCTGGCTGAAGTGCCACGGCTACTTCCAGAAGTGGTGCAATTGGCCATGGGGGGATACCTCCCCCCGGTCAGTGTGATCAGCCATGGGAGAACCCCTTCCCCCAGTCATTGACTGGTCACAGGGGGGGCGGGGCATATGCCCTCCCTGACTAAGGTGACACCAATCACCCATGTCGTGACCCACACTTCCATTATAAAAATGTCTTGAAATCTTGGGTTGACAACAGGACAGTACTGAACTCATCACTACCTTAATTAACATGGTCATAGTTTTTTGCAGCAGAGTGGTCACCAGTCTCTTGTCCTCTGTGTAGTTTGACCCTCTGCTAGGACTCTAGACTTCACCATGCACACAGCAGCTTGGACAGAAATCCCAACACAAAGCCGTAGAATTTATCACAGTATACAAGAGCAATAGGTGCATTTAAAGTTCCCATTGCTAGTAATGCCCGAGCCCTCATCCTTCCCAATAGGAGACCACCAGAAGAGGTCATTCATTTTTGAACGAAGCAACAATGCGCATGTTAAAGCAGTTGTTTTGTTTCCCCCTATTTTGGCACCTATAACTGCAAAACTAGTGCTAGCTAAAATGGAATGATAGAATTTTTCAGCTTTTTTCAAACTCATGAAGACAGAAACTAAATCAGATTTTTTACCCCGACAACATCTTGCCATAGCTAGCAATTTGTTCTCCATATTAAAAAAGTATGTAAACCACAATTACTACCTCATTTTATCCTGTTAGGGTGAATATGGTAACACAGGAAAAAAATCCTGCCATTGAGTTTCAGCTCTCTTTTGAAGTCAGTCTTAATTATGCTAGGAATTTGTCAGAGGAAACTAACTGAACTGTATCTTTATTTTCCTAAGTGTGCAAGAGAACTGGATTTATACTCCAGCAACACTTCGCATAAATGACATGAAGTGACCTTGTCTATTGTTCTTAAAGTGTTTTTTCCAGCCTGTCACATGCATCTATTGCCCACTTATCGACCCACTTGAGCCTATACAATCCAGTCAATCCAGTCCTTCCTAAATAGGGTAATTAAAATGCAGTATCAATTGTATTCTGTACCTCTAACAAAATTCCTCAGCTAGATATACATTTATTTAAATCTTAGAACACAAGCTATTCTCACAGAGGCCATTTAATAAGTAAACAGTAGTTCTGGGATAAAATGTTAATGTATATAAATCTGTATTTCTATAGGATCTTACAGATAAGAACACTGACCCTTTAATATTAAAGATGTGAACTTCATAAGTTTGTATGTCATTGGGATCCATCAATTTCATGGCTGAGGATTCTGATGCAAACAATGTAGGATACTTGTCCAGGATAATACAGGAAGGTTTTGGAAGGCCTAGGGCATTGGTTCCTACTCTTGGGGTTAGGGTATTTAACAAGTGGGATCACAGGAATTCAATTATAGTGTTTGGGCTCAGGCCAGAAATGGGGATGCTGAAGAAAAAGACTGGGAACTGCTGATTCTTTCAATTTCCACGTCATTAATACTTGCAGATTCCAAAACAAGTTAGACCATAAACAGTGAAACATGGAAAAGCAACATGTGCTCATCATTGGGGTTGGAGATGGGGGGAATTATAAACAGCAAATGTTATAAGGAAAGGACATGCAGTTGCTGCTTTGGGAAGTTATGTCACCATATTTAAAAGGTTGTGCTTATACACAAATATACTTAAAAAACTAAATTGTAACTTGGATTATCATGATCCCATCTGAGGAAGCAAAAGGAAGAGGGGAAATCCTTCTACCACTTTCAGGTTTGTGAAGATTACCCTGGTCTTGGGTGTGGAGAAGCAGGAGGTATAGCAAACCCCCCAGTTTTTCTTCTTCAAAACCTCCAGTTTTTCTTTTTTTTTTCTGTTTAAAATGCATTCCCTGCCCTTCCCCAACCATTTCTGACTTTCTTTCTGCCTTCTCAATCCCTTATAAGTGATTACAAGTAGTACTAGGTAAGCTAAATTCTTGTATACTATTACTGTAATAAGCCTCTTATATATATATATATAAGAGGCTTATAAGTTATGTTTGTATTGATTTTTACTGTTTTATATTGTATTATATTGTATTCCTATCATTTGTGCATTGATTTTTATTGTTTCATATTAGTATTGTATGGTTTAGGCCTGTGTCTGTAAAGTGATATCAAGTATCCATTCCCGTTCCCATCTTGCCCCCATGCCCTATTGTGTAAGTATGTTGCAATTCTGTAACCTCTCCAATGTAAATTGGTTTTCCTTGAATGCCTGAAACAAAGGAGCGAATGGATGAATGAAACACAATAATAGCAAGACCCCCTACTAAATCTCCCCACCATCAAAACCAATACCTGGACCAATGACCCAGCCCTTGGAACCACCCTCAGTGTTCAAGAAACAAAAGATGAGGCAACCCACCATTGTGCCAGGCTGCACATGCTCAGTATGAACATCTGGAACCCTCTGGAACAGGCCTGACATTACCCTCCCCATAGGAGATCGGAGGTAGTCTGCCCCATAAAAGGGGGTAGTGAATACTGACTCCTTGGGATGCCATCTTCACCTGAACCAGACCTGCTCCATGTCACTCTGCGTATCAACCCAGAGGCCCTGCCAGCGACACCCCCTCTGGACAACACCTGCTGGAGAAAAACCCTGACTGGCCATCGAGGACCTCCTCCCTGGATAGGTAGCTATCGCCCCACCTTCTCTTCAACCAAGGACTTGGGCTCTGTTTCTTTTCCCTACCTGGACTCCAGCCCTTTCACTGAGTCTCTTTCTCCAGCTACCAATGTGTGAGTGTGTGTGGGAACCAAGCTTACAGTACAGTGTTCATTTAATAAACCTGTTCTTTGGACCCCTGAGTTAGGTTTTGCTTTACTACGGTTCCAGCCCTGCTCCAATCTCTGCTCCTCGCCCCTCTAACTTCTGTCTCATTTCTCCTGCTCCTGGCTCACCACCACCTCCAACACCTGTCCCATGCTCCTGTGGCTCCAGCTGTCCTGAGCAACTCTCTGCCTGCAAACCCGTTTTTTTGCCATTGCCTTATCTCCACTGCCTTTCCCCCTGATCTCTGCCACTGCTATTGCCCCATCCCCACTGCGTTGTCCCCCAATCTCTGCCACTTGCTCTTTAATTACCAAGCACCCCAAGCATAGGTACCACAGGCACCAACACACACACACTGTCACCTGAGTCAGTGATTAACCTGTGTGTATATGTGTATGTATGTGTGTATTGTGTATGATTTCATGTCATTATCATTAGAGCATGTATGTGCTTGAATTGGTGATAGGTATGTATGTGCCTAGGCTGGTAATTTTGGATGTGTATGTGCCTGAGTTGGTAGTGTGTGTGTGTGTGTGTGTGTGTGTGTGTGTGTGTGTGTGTGTGTGTGCCTGGTGGGGGTGTATGCACCTAGAGTGTGTGTGTGTGTGTGTGTGTGTGCCTAATTGATTTTTGTGTCTGTGTGTATGTACAATTGTACACCACACCCTCCTGTCAAACAGCACGATATTGAGACCCTGAGCACTGGCCTGACCCCACAGGGCAACAGAAGTAGATAAGGAGCAAGTGGAAAGGTTATAGCTTTGGTTTTACTACTGTCTAAGTCAGCAGAACATGGTATATGACTAATTTATTACTGCTGTAGGCCAATGATAATTTACCCCAGAAGCTAAAATTCCTTTGGCATGGCAGTTGTGTGTTGCCCCTTAAATTTTTACAGTCTACTTGCAACGTAATCTAGCCCCAAATAGTCTCTTTCATAGAGCTCCCCTGCAAGATTTGAAAATCATAACCTGGGGGGTCTCCAAATTTTATTAGGGCATCATGATGGGCAACTCAATTTTTTTTGCAGACCCCTCCAAGAGTCAAAGTGTAATTAGAACTCTGCATACGTGTATCATTCTAATTCAATAAGACACATTCCGTAAGTGCATTATGCAAGTAGTCCCTTGTTGATTTTGCTCAAGTTGCCTGTCAAGCTTCTGGAGTCTGGGATAAATCCAGGAAAATGTTAACACTTAGCAACAGTCTGAGACTAATACCAGACTTTGGTAACTTTATTTAAAACTTTATCACACTTCTTAACACTACAGTGATTGGAAAATGCTTACCAAAGATTAATACCACTCCACACAATCTTATCCTTTAGCTACGTACAGAGATTTGTACCCTAAATTCTTGGAAGCAGAAGATTTTTAAGGAAAAAACATCAATTTTGAATATATAGGAGATCTCACATTCGATAGTTTGTAAAAGAGGAGACACTCATATCTACTGTACATCTACAACCATGGTGGTACTGTGACATTTTTTATTCAAGAGGTATTACTATTCTATAAGAAATCCAAATTTACTTTTTAAAACTTTCCCCCCTGCCTCAATAAACTCCCTGAGAAAATGTATCTATCAAAATTAACACTAGCCCAAAGACATTTTATCTTCTGGTAACTATCCGGTATGTTTTTCCTGCATCCAAGTTTGGTAGGAAATTTAGTGATGTTTATATGCATGTTGCCAAAGGTAAACCCTGCTACTCCTCCTGCATGAAACTGCTCAGGGAATAAGATACTCATTCATTATATGTAGAAATGGCAAAATTTAGAGTTTTAAGATCTAGATACATTTTAAGAGTCTACAATAAAGGAAAGTTATCCAGATTGCAATTGTGTCCAAGCACTCATGAGTTATGAAATACAAGAACTAAGGTTGCCCAGGCAACCTAAATGCAGCCTCCTTATGCCTAGTCTTTCTGACAGTTTATAAATACATATGCACACATTATTTTTCCATACAGTTCCTGCCTCATTCAATATCCAGGTCAGACCTGCTCTGGAGATCAAAAAATGATAGCAAAAGAGACCACTGTTTGCATAATCTCTTCCTTTAGCTTATATTCAAGTTAGAAGCTGAGTTGCAAATGAGGCAAGGGATAGTAGAAAAAGAAAGGCTAGGTATAGACGTTACACTTATCGTACATTAAATATTCAGAAAGCACTTAAAAGCTGTAACAGAACAGAAGTTCATGTCACTTAAAGCGCTTTAAAAATGTTGGATTCCACTCTAAGGGTGCAAACAGAAGTGCAGCTCTCAGCTGTAACAGAAGGTTTTCTGCAAAGCATTTGAGTTACAACGTTATCGCAGATCAAACAGAAGTTCTCTGTTGGTTCCAGGGGCGAGCCTGCAGCCAGGATCCCATGGTAATGGCCACAACTCTCTGACAGCACTTGCTGTTTTCAGAATAGAAGCGAGGAAAGGCAGTAGAGGGAGCTCATTCTAGGGGTTCCTTAGCTGGTGCTGAAGGGTGGGGTGGGTGAATTGGAGCGCCCCCAGACTGGCTGAAAAAACCCCAGACTGAAGTCCTTCCACTTCCTTTCCCCCTCCCATTCTGAAAACAGCGACAAGCTGGGAGCTCCACAGACACGAGTTACAAAAGACGCTACATTTTTTATCTGATACCTCATACAATGAGGGGCCAGATTTTTACCCAATCAGCTGAAACTGTTTCAGTCGATTTTGAACAGTTTTTGAAACCGTCTGCAGCTGTGCACTTGTGTTTGGTCACAGCTATAAACCGCTTTCTGTGGCCAGATCAGGCAAAAATTGTCACTTCTCTCTGCTCTCTAAGTTAACCCTTGATGAATGTATTAGACTAAAGCACTTTAGTTTAGGGTGCTTTTATAACTGTCTAGATCACATCCAAAGGCGACCCTCTGCCATGAGGCACTCCCCCACCACAGCAGTGAGGCTTCCTTCCCCTTCCAGCCCAGTTCCCAGGTCAGTGAGAAGTTGGGCCAGGCAGCCCCTTACTGCATTTCCTGGCTGCAGCTGTCAAGAGGCTGAGGTGGGGCAGAAGGGACCCCCCTCCTTGCCATGCAGACCCAGCCTCTCTTCCTCTTTCCGCCACAGCCAGCAAGCTGTATGGAGGGGACCTTGCAGCAGGCGGGAGCTCTGTTACCCCCTCCTTCCCCCCCCATCCTGCCAGCCTCTACTGACAGTCACTAGCTGGTGTGGAGGAAAAATGCTGGGGACAAGGTCAAGTCCAGCAGTGTCCTGGGAGGTGTGTGGGAACGTTCCCTGCTGCTGGCCTTGGCCAGTGCAGACAGGCACTGAAGTCCCCCTTCCCCACCAAACAGCAAATGTCTGTTTGGTCCATTCCAGCTCTAACTCATAACATTTTTAGTAAAGTCTGATAGAGTGCTTCTGCCAGGGGCTTTCTGAATGTCTCTACTTAGCCAAAGGTTTCAGGAGTTGACTGTTGTTCTAATGATCTGGATTAAATTCCTGCTTCTATTGAACCATTCTTGCCTCTAGGCAAGTCACTTAAACTAAACTAAACTCTTCACAGGTCTCCAGTTGCATCTTCTTCTTTTTCATGATACCTAATTTGAGATCTCTGGCTAACAATTTGCAGAAAAGATGAGCACTCAGTGCCACAACTGAAGTGAGTAAGAGCTGTCCTTTAATGTATGATCCTACATAAAGCTATGTATTCTGAAAATCAGGTCCTAGGTATTTTAAATGGTGTATTGTGAGTATTTTTTTTAAAGTTAATCTCTCTGCATCTCAGGTCCCCATTTCTAAGCTGGGGTAATATTTCACATGGATAAAGAGAAGTAATTATGTTTTAGAAGCACCATACTATGTTGATGGGTGCCACGTAAAAGCCCATAAGTAAATTAATAATCCTATCATAAGAGTGGGGATTATTAGGGCTGTGCAAAACAGCACCGGGTTTCAGTAGGCTGCCACTGCAGGCTGGGGCCAGCAGCAGCACCGCAGTCTTCCTGGGACTAGGAGTGGGCTGCGCCAAGCGGCTACCGCTGGCTCCAGCCTGCAGTCTGCTGAAACCCCACTTGCAGATCGGGGGCTCGTGGCCCCCAGGAAGAGCTGGTGAAATGATCAGAGATCTGGGGGAAGTGATCAGAGAGCTGGGGAATTGAATCAGAAGCTAGATGTCAATATCAGAGCAGTCCTTCCCCCTTCTTCCCGCTCCCTCTTCTTAGTTTCTGTTTAGCTGCAAGCAAGCCCAGCTAGGAAACTCAAAATGTTTCAAAACTTTCGAAATGTTTCAAGTGCCCTCGTTTCATTTCAAAGCTGTTTCAAAGCCTTTCATTTCATTTCGATTTTGCCGTTTTGAGCTCGAAACACATTGAAACTACTTCAAAATGAAACACCCGGCAAAATTTTGCACAGCCCTAGGGTTTACCTATTTTGCAGCAAGTAAGCATGAGGTCACACATTAAACAAATGAGGATAAAACAAGTATTTAATAACTGCTCATTAAGTGAACTGAAAGAAGCAGGGTAAGGTGGAAAAAGTAGTGTGTTACCTTGTAACTGAAGACAGTATCAAAATGCACAGACCCAGGGGGACAAAGGACAAATTTCATTAGGACATTTTTCAATTTTTTAGGTTGCAAAGTCAAGCACTTAATGTCTTTTAAAATTATTTTTCCTATGTAATATACATCAAGCTCCTTTGAAAACAAGTCATCTGTTGGGGAGAGGGTACATGGCTACCCATCCAAACTGAAGGCTCTGTTTGAATGCAGGGTTAATAAAAAGCTACATGGAAACTTCAACCAAGGACACTGGACAAGTGAAAGTGACAGCAAATCATGGACCCTGAATACCTCAGTCTCCAGTATTTTATTCAAAGTCAGCTCACATCTCTACCTTCTAACAGAAGATGAAAAAATTGTCTAAACCTTGATGCAATTTTTTGATGCCTGAGTACACTAACCTGAAGCTAAGATCAAGTAACTGCCCAACCATCATTAAGAGGCAGCTGTTATAGTTTTTGCACACAGGTAATAACAGCTTCTGAAAAAAAAATAAAAATATATATATAAAAAAAAATATATATATAAAATCAATTGAGAATTCCTGTCATCTTACTAGGCAGACTAGGTTCTTTGGGTAAAATGTAATATCTTTTATTAGACCAACTAAAGAACCCTGTCTTGCCTATGTCCTTAGATCAACACGGCTACAACCAACAACCCTAAAGCACGGATGTCATCTTACTAGGGCACTCTACCATGCAACAGCTATAGTCAGCATGGGAAAATCCACACAAGCAAAAAAACAAAAAAATCTTTTAAAGTCCCAATAGCATGATATAGGGCAAATATAAAACCAGGATGTCTTGCTTTGCTGTATCCTCAGGAGCTAAAGAGAAACAATTAAGGCACTTGCTATGACAAAAATAGGTGAGCAGCAATGGCTCTTGACCTTTTTTTCCAAGATTAAACAAAAATATGTTGTAACTGAGAAGTGTGTATTATTTTCAGGGTGTATCATAAGCCTCAGGGTTTTGAAATTATAGTAGCTTCTTCAAAAGGTCATAGGATTTTTTGGCTAGCCTGTAAAACAGTTGAAATGCAACACTTGAATACCAATATAAATAAATAATACACAGATAACAGTATTCTAAAGTAAAACCTAGCCAAGACAACAGCTGCTTACCAGCAAAATTAGTTTTTAATAACATAATACAGTGCAAGACCCTAAAAATGCACTGTAAAATCAGTTACTTTGAAGAAGAACTTAGCCCTTCATATGGTATTTAGCCTCTCATATTATGTATACTCATTTCTTGTAGAGGGTAATCAAGGAAAGAGATTATAACTCCTGACTAGCTCTTTCTGCTATGTGGGAGGTCCCATCACCACAAAGATTTTGGTTTCCTTGCCTGGGTAAATTTTTCAAAGATTACATGCTTTGGCATGAAGATGAGAAAATGGGATTTAATTTGCACGTATTCAATGAAACTCCACAGGATGATTTTAGAACTGAGACCTAACCACATCAAAAGAAAACTGCAGCTACCTCTTAGGAGATAGGTAGTGTATCCAAGGAAATGGTGGGGGTGGGATTCTCTTCTTCCTCCCATTTCCTTTAAACCCTTGATTAATCCCTCCAGAGTCCAGGAAGGGCTGCTGACACCAGAAAGAGAAAAGATGATAGCACTGCATGTTGCCTATCCACATTCTGCACAGGTTTTCTAAGCCACCCTTGCCACATTCAAACCTTCTTAAACGCCTTATTTCTGCTGCAAAATTTCCACAAGTTCTAAATGTTCTGAAAGCAGATACCAAACGAACAATTTTTAAAGCCCACCTAACCATCAAAACGTCTCTCCTTCCCTGAGTGACTGCATGCAATTCTTGTACATGCTTCCCTCCTTTGTTCATTTAGGATCCTCACCAGCTGTGGGGTGTTAAGTTTAGGTTTTATTCTCTTCCAGGATGAACTGGTCTCCTTGCATGTTTGACAGAGCACCGTAGCACACTTCTGGGTGCTGTTCATCCTTTGCAAGTGAAGATGACTGCATCCAGCCAGGAGATGGGGGAAGAGAGAAAGGAAGTGGGAAAGAAAAAGGGAGGCAGAAAAGAGAAAAGGAGAAAGAAGAGAGGAAAGAGGGAGGAGGGGTGGAGGCTAGGTGGCATGGATACACAGATGATTGATAAGCCCAATCTTTGCCCGGAACAATCTGCTGCAGCAGGGGCAGGAGAGCTACAAGGACTGGACACAAGAGGTCATTTTCCTGGCCATGTGCTTCCTCACTGCCTCTGCCATGTGCCGCTGCTCAAAGTCCAGTGCTCCACTCTGGACTGATCACCTCTAGGATAGATGGTCATGAGCAATTTACTCCCACAACTCTGGGTTGATGCCAAAACTCTTTAGGGACACCTTTAGGGTGTCCTTTTCGCACTTCTTTGGTGTGCTGCAAAAGCGTACTCCATTTGACAGTTCGCCATAGATTTTCTTCAGCAGGCGAGTGCTAGGCATTCTTGGAAGGTGGCCAGCCTATCTTAGCTGCACCATTTTCAGTAGGGTGTGAATACTGGAAGGGGTACTTCTGGGTAGTCTTTAGAATACACCACTAAACTAGAAGTGAAGTTCATCCAGCTACCATCTGTGCGAAATGGGTAGGAGAGTTACTATTTGCTTTGGATTTACCTGGACTGTGGTGTTATATTTACACCTCTAGTTCAACTTTAGTTCAAATCCCAGTGGGTGCATCTTACATGTGCCTAGTAATGTGCAGCAAGAAGCTTCAAAGTTTATCACTCCAGACATTATTGCTGCCAGGTGCACATCTGCAAGTGTGTGTGGAGACTGCTGCACATTGAACTGGGGTGGAGCAGCCCTGGCTAATAGGGAGCCCAGGGGGCCACCCTGGGGCTGCTCTTGGTAGCTCAACATGTTGCAGAGGGGCTGCCTGGGCCACAAGGATGTTTCAGCATGGGGCCAGCTGGCAGGCAGCCCCCACACCGAAGCACCCTTATGCCCTGCCCAGCCCCTCCAGCATCTAAATGTGTGCTGCTGTGAAGTTTTTTTTTTTTTTTACTTTGCAGCAGGTTAGTACATGCATTTACAAGTATGATCCTGCTGCAGAATGAATTAGTTTACTCCAGCCTAACAGGTACATGCGTAGATGCCGAGATGTTTACTGCGCCGCTTAGTCAACTGCACCATAAATATCTCGTGCAGCTACATGCAGTTATGTCCTATCCCCCGCAATATGATACTGTCAAGCCCTATAACTATTTTATTTTAAACATAAGGAAGAGAGACAGAAATTAAGTAGATTACTTAAGATGATGAAGAAGCTATCTGGTGGCAGAGCTGCAAGAGGAACCTAGATTGCCTGTGCCAATTCAGTGCCTTGACAAAAGAACACTTTCTTCCTCACTCCCAAACCCTATTTTGACCATGCAAATTCAGCTCCTAGGGAAAAATATGCAGCAGCACAGTCTGCTTAGGGTTGGAGATACCAGGTGGTGGTTCAGAGAGATTCTGGAATACACTCAGTTTCTCCTAAACATGAAGTCATCACTTTCATGAATGGACCCCCAAAGCAGCATGAATTGACAATTCAGACAAGTGTCTGTCCTGTCCGGAAAGAATAGATATTAGGCATGCAGCCAAATGTCAACAGAAGGCGAAGTAGAAACAGGTTTTCTGGTAAGTAGGAGTTGAGGAGGTCTGTGTGTTTAGCAAAAAAGTGGAGCAATGAGCACAGCATAAATTTTTTTTGTCTTGTTTTGAAGGAAACTACTATTAAACTTTCAATTGTGGGCTTGAAAGTGTATGCTTTCATAGAGAAAAGGGCCTGTAGACACATGTGAATAGCCTATGGTATTTGCTCAAAGGGCGATACAGCCTAAATGAGGCTGGGAAAAGGTCAGAATCCGCATTTGATTTACCCAATTTTCATACAGCTGACAGCAGCAATACACCCCATGAAAGCTCTCTGTGTTCAAACAATTCTACTTCTTTACAACACAGTGGTCCTCCTAGTTCTTCTAAGGTGATCTCTTTCACGTGAAAAAACAAATGGCTGGCTTTTGATTTGTAAATATAAATTGCAAGCTTTAAGAATAGTTAAAATGTGTGTGGGAGAAAGAAAAACAGTTTACAAGTGTTACCTATTTTTTTAAGGGCATCTAGTACTAAATGTGGAAAGGTCAGATGTGGGATGTAGTCAATCCAATCCTCGCTATTTTTATAAAGCATGTATAAACAGTAAACGTATGATGCCAGATAGCAGCTTCCTCAAACATGCTCCTTTACTCTGCCCAGGGTCCCACCTGAAAACTGGAAGCTTGTCCATGTTCACAGTACTTTGAACAGGCTCATTACTGCTGCCGAGTGACAGTAATCATTAGCTCATTTGTGGTATGACATGGTTGAAGGCATGGCTAACTGGCATGGTATATTTACAAGGTAGACATGGTTTAAAGGCATTATGTTAATAGCAATTTAGCCATTAATCCCAAGAGCAGTTCCTTGGCTGATACTGTGACTTGCTCCTTGATTGAAGTGGTGAAGAGTGGAGTAGTGAATTACAGGGAGGGCAGTCCCGTCTAACTGTTGGGGGTTACACAAAGAATGAGAATCTGAAGCAAGAACTTAACCGCTGTACAGTCTATAATGCAATGCACATGCATAAGCACAGGCTGCTCCAGCCTCAGTATCACGTAGCAAAGATAAACTACTGGTGGGAGAAAAGTGAAAGGAGGGAACTGCTGTGTTGAGCAAAACTGAGTTTCCAAAAATAGCTAGACAGGGATTCAAATGTAAGATTAATTCTGTAATTAACTTTATGAGGCTGAAAACATTCGAGTTCCTGAAATAATTAAAAGTACATAAAACCTAAGGGTGTTTGTACACAAGCAGCAAGGCTGTTCCGACCTGCTGTAATTACAATGCACTGGAGCAGACTCGATTAATCACGTCTGGTGGAGCATGGTAATTACTGCGTTCCAGCAGCATCCAGCATCTCATGTATCTGCACCCCCCCACCACCTAAAAATGGGGGCAGAGGTGCTTTATCTAGAAATTCTTCAACAAGCTTTAGAAAAAGCGCCCCCACTGCCATTCTGAAGCAAGGGGAGGCTGGTACACAAGACACTCAAGGCACTTTACAGCTCTTGGAGCCACTCTAATTAAAGTGCCCCTCCTCCCAACTTCCAGAGCATGTGTATAAACACCCTAACACAGTGCTTCTCAAAGTGGTGGTCCGCGGACTGGTGCCAGTCCGTGAGCCACCAGTCACCGGTCCACAGCGAGTTGCCAGGAAAGAAATATATTTTCAGAAGCATAACATTGATATGTCATAGCGTCACAGTTCGTACGTTCCAACACTCTAGGTGAGGTCATGTCATGCGAGGTGAGGAAAGAGAAAGAAACAGCCAGTCGCACATTTGTGTAGTGCTGTTAAACGCAGTTGCTGCCACAGGCTGAACCGGGCACCGGTCCCTGGCGCACTGGAAAAAAAATTACCTGTTTGCCACATCAGATAGTTTGAGAAGCACTGCCCTAACACATCTTTGGATCATATAACAGAAGACTTTTATTAACATGCAAGTAAACAGACTAGGAAGATTCTCTGTACAGCAATCCTGGGAACAGACAGTACACAGTGGCTTACTAAAAAAGGTTTTGTACCGACAATTTCAGTGGAATAAAACTCCTCCATTTTTGGTTTGCACGTATTTTCTGAATATTTGAGTTAAAATCCTGTCTCTCACAGTGCAGATCATTATGCTACATGCATCAAGATTACTGAATGCCAAGATTAGTTTGATCTGAAAACTGGGGCTGAAGATTAGCTAGAATAATCTGACTTCAAGTGGTAGGTATCTCACACACCAATTCAAAATGAAGTGAAGTAACTACTGGGGTGGAGGGGAAGAATACAGACAAGCAGCTATTTACCATATTAGAAAGAAAAAATGGGCTTATTCATTGCTCAGCATGCATATATGGAGTTATGTTTACTATGTTGTAATATATAACAATTTTGTAACACATTACAAACTTGTGTTACAAAATTAAAAAGAGGGCTGATCTAAACAGGTATTTTTAAAAGCAGAACTTCTATAGTAAAAATTTTCCACAAGTCCAAGTGAAGCCTACCAGAAAAAAACAACCCCCCCAACCTACAAGAGCATCTTAAAAGATCTAGAGACAATGTTCAAAATAAAAATCCACTTTATCCAATGATTCCATCCTACATTTGTCTAGCAGTTTGTAGGGTTGTGCAGTTACAGCACTCTTTATTTAAAAATTCAATACAAAATTTGTATGCAAATTATATACAGTTCTCACTCTTGGCAAGCAGCTAACTTAGTTTTGGATTGCAATGGCAGTGCACAAATAGAAGCTGCTGCTGAACTTCTTAAAAATGTCTTAATTCAGGCAGAACTTTAGATCTCTATTCTCTTCTGACATCATTTCTCTAAATAGATATCTGCTTATGTAGGGCACCAATCACATAATCAACACAACACTTAACTACTTTTATAGGCCAAAAGTAAGAGAACACAGAAAAGATTTTGCCCAGGAAGGGCTGGGCGTTAGTAATCCAAGGACAAAAAACATGATTTACTGGATAACAAAACTGGAATAAGGAAGCTGAGTAATAGTGACAGAGACAAATAATTTTGTCTTGGAAAAAACTCTAGCATACCCACACTTTGAAACAATGTCTTAAAATGTTATTAAAACAAATCCATAAGAATTTGCCCAAATATAGCCACCAAATGATAAAGCCTTTGGGAAAAAGAGAGGTGGTGGGGGGAAGTTTCTACAAGCTCAGTAAAAATAAATAAATAAATAAAAAAAGATTTTATTAGCCAGGTCCCCTGAAGTTGGTCTGCTCTGAGCCATTTTCAGTGCTTTTCCTTTAACTACAGGAGGCACTCAAGTTTATCGAGTGCTGTTGAGTTCTGTTTTTCACAAGTTTACTGGAAAATTGTCTTCACTAACCAATCCTACTAGATCCAGGCAGAACAGAGGATGGTACCCACACACGCACGCCAAGCCTCTACAAGCCAGTTTCTGCAACTCTTTAGGGTCACTATCTTGAATTGGCCCCAAGCTCCCCTCATCTGCTTGGTACAGGATAGAGAAAAAGGACTTCTCTGAGGGCGCATGCAAGTCTAGCAAGCCAAAGGGGGCACTGAGGGGGAGCAAAGTGAACACAGCCTGGGACAGTCCAGAAAAGTAAGAAAGAGCATTTCTCCTCCACTTCCTCACAGCAAGGGCAAGCAACTGACACCACCAAGAGGGGAAGGGGGAGGGAAAGGCAACAACAAGAGTACAAGGGGCAGAACAAAACCAGCAGTCTTGGACAAGGGCTGATGAGTGGGACCCAGACTGGACAAGAAGCCCCACTAGAGTGATTGGAACCGGGTGTCAGCAAAGACCAGCTGCAGTCAGAAAGGGAAAGACAGATCAGATAAGAAGTCAGAGGAAGAAATGTCCACCAAGAATGGCTGGGCATTAGTACAGGGATAACAGTCCCAAGGAGAAAAAATTGGATTTATTGGATAAAGAAACTGGAATGAGTCTGAAATAGTGACTGAGAGAAAGGAAGTAGGATGCAGAAGACACAACTGGAATGGCTTAGGGCAAGGGAAGAAAACTTTCAATAAGTGAGAAGAAGAATCCAAGGCTCCGCGAGAGGCGGGAAGAGAACCCAAGATTCCCAAGTCTGACTTGTGCCGATATACCTGGGAACCCCCTAGCACAGTGGTTCTTAACCTTCTAAGGCATCTCTGAGAAAATGCCAGCTCTTAAATTTTCAGTTTTAACCACAAATACCCTATTAACTCAAATTCAAGATGAAAAGATGAAGCATTTCCATCCCCCCCACCCCCACACACACTTAACATGGGGAAAAAGGCTCTGTGTCTTGGATTTAAGTGTGAGGGAGGGTCAGGCAGTTGCCACAGTGCAGACTCTGGCCCCAACCTGGCTTGGGAGTCTGTGTCTTCATCTACTCCACTGTTTACCCCTTTACTGTGACACTGAACATGTGTCAGCAGCTCTGTTCCCAGCTCCAGGGCCACAGCTGTTGCAGCCTGGCAGGGGCTGGAGTGCCCATGTACCTTGGCAAGAGGATAAGCAGCAAGGATGTGCCAAAGCAGAGGATGTGCCAAAGCAGGCCCTATTCAATTTGGATGCGGCCTGAATTGGGGACAGTGATTTCATTCATTGATTCAGATTACTGTCCCCGATTTGATTCGGATGAATCCGAACCTGAAGATTCGATGCTGATTCAGAGAATCAGCGATTCAGACACGGACACAGCTTTAAATGTTTTTTCTACATACCTCAAGGTGCCAGCACGGCTTGTGAACACTGCAATGCTGGGGCGGATGGAGCATCCCACAGGAGTGCGGGGTGGGGCCACGTGCTCGGCTGCAAATCCGGAAGTGGACTGGAACTACTTCCGGTCCACTTCCAGGTCCGCTGGGGAGCATGCACGGGGGGCCCTCCCGTGCTCCCCTGGCTCAGCAATCGGCCACAGGGGGACCCCGGGTGTACCCCCAGACCTAGGAGGCACCAGTCGCTGGGCTGGGGGGCCCCCCAAGTGTGCTCCCTGGTGGACCTGGATGTGGACCAGAAGTACTTCCAGGCCACTTCCGGGTTTGCTGCCGAGCACTCTGGGGAGCCCCCTGTGCTCCCGTGGGACACTCCATGTGCCCCAGCATCACAGCATTCACAAACCACCTGCTACCTTAAGGTATGTAGAAAATATATTTAAAGCTACATCTATGTCTGAATTGCTGAATCGATTCAGAGGGATGCGATTCGATTTGGAGAGATTAAAGGGTTCGGATTTGATTTGGATTCAGAGATTCGGCTACCGAATCAGGCCGAATCTCCGCCGAATCTAAATTAGGGACTGAAGTTTCACACAGCTCTAATAAGCAGTAGCAGAGCAGCCAGGTTATGGTACAGGCCAAGGGGAAGGCAGGGCAGAGTCTGCAGGAGTCGGTGGCAGCAGGGGAATAGAGTGTGAGGGTAAGGATAGGCAGGAGTTGCAAGCAGGAAGGGTCAAGCCACTCAACCCTCTCTGCTTGTCCAGCCCCGCCCCCTGCAGCATTGGAGGTGGGTGGGTATGAATTTAAGACCCACCAGTAAAATAGATTCTATACATGGAAAATTATAGAAAATTTATAATTTTAAAATATACAGAATCAAATTATTGGGGCAGTCATCTTATATTCAAAAATAGTCTTAGACTCAGAGCCTTGGGGATTGATTTGCAGAAGCACAGGCTCAGAGCTACTACTCAAATTTATGGAACTTGTCCCTGAAATGCACAAAATGCTAAATAAAAATATGCATCAAAACACCCATAGTCAGTCCACACTTTTGATCTTAATTGATGCCTCAGTTCCTGATCCTTAAAAACAGAGATCAAACCAGCCATCACTTCAAATCAATTCATGAAATAAATTATTGAGCACTCAAATGATAAGCAATACAGAAAGTCCATGAGAAAGTTAAGACTCTTCCACAACTTGGTTTGGAAAAAAAAAAGATATTGAATAGCCGTTTAAATAAATCATGTGTATGGAATGAGGTACACGTCTGGTATAAAAAAAAAAAAGGATATGATCAACTAATTAAAGACCACCATGGTACATTGACACAAAGGAGACAAATCAAAGCTGCACATAAAACCTTAATTCTAGTTTTCACTTCAAGTACTTAACTTGGAATCTAATGCTTTTTCATAATTTGCATATGCAACATCAATGCCTAAGAGCAACACACAATGAAGCTGAACTAGCAATTTCCTCTTCATTCAACATGAAAACATAATTACTTTAAAACCTATGGACTCCTCAGCTTAAACAGGATATAATTAATGACTAGCAGAAAGGTAAATTCTAGACAAAAACAAAACAAAAATAATTAAGTCAAACTTCAAGGTATTTAAATCCCATTAAATGATATTCAACACAACTGGTTAATGAACATATTTATGTAGCCAGATTATAAATCTACATACTAAACTTTTGAAAGCTTCATTTACAAGACACCGTACTGACTTTTGAATAATTTCAGTTCAGTGATGCATTCTATACTTTTCCCCATCTTTTAAGTTTAAATCAACATCAGTTAAATTAGTAACCTTAATATTTTAATTCCAGCTTGCATTTTGCCTGAAAAAAGTTTCTCTTTTCCCATGAAAAATATATTTAGAATAAACCTCTTTCTAAACTGATTTTACTCTCATTAAACTATTAAATTGAACTATAAATTTGACTAATAAAATCTATTTTCCAAATTTAGCTTGTACAAATCTAAATACCAAACTCAGTAAATTAGTTTTTAATACTCATTTCTACCTATTGAAGAAAGCATAAGCAAATAACAGATTTAATCAAAAAACTAAAATTTATTATAGGTTGAGCTGGTAGTCGTGCCTATAATTAAGGTAATGTCATGCTCGCTTGGCATACACAAAACACAGAACACAGAGTCATTTTATTACTCTTCTCTTTATGAAGAACAATGATACTTTAAAATCTGAAGCACACCTAAGTCACAATAAATATACAATTAATGAACAGGTTAAAAAAACAGCCACTATTCAAGCGGGAGTTTACAAATAGGTCTGAACTACTGGAGATCATGCACACAGGAGAGAGAGAGAGAGCGCCATAAATACAGTTGAAAAATAAGGCATCTCAATAACACCTGTGGTACAATATTAAAATCTGACCTGTGCAAAAAAATAAATACAAATCAAATGATGGTAGAAATAATACAACTATGATACGTATTAGATCACTGTCATGGTTCTTCCACTTAAATGCACACAAACATTGACAAGATTTTTATTTTTACAGCTAGGAGACATGCTATTCCCATCACATCCAATTTCAGTAAATTAAGAAGAAAGTGTTCCACCATGAAAGGAAAAAGCATTTCTAAATAAAAAAGCCTTTTTCTTAAAAAGTACAAAATTTTCTTTATATGAAAATAGTGAAAATTTTTTACTGTAAGCTTAAAAAACAGTATACAAAATCCTGTTTAAAACAATGCAACACTGACAATGCTGGAAAAAAGCAGCAACTGCCAAGCTGACAAGTGACGTGTTGATCATTTTAACAATCAAACCAAGTGAGAGAGGGAATAATATAATGGATAGAATTTAAAAAGGTATTTGAAAAAGCATAAAGAAATGTTTAATAGTCTACAAATATACCTTTCCTATTTCAAAACTATTTTCCGTAAACTAGACAAATATGAATTCTACATTTTCTCAACTTCACCTTCTTTCACAAATCGTTGTAGGTATTTTTAATAAGTTCAATTATTGTAGTGATTTAAAATAAAAAGATTTAAATTAAACTTTATCAGATAGTTTTTTACTGTAACATGCATCTTTTGATATTGGTACCACCTTTTAATTCATAGAACTTTTATCACTTCTGGGTTTGTACCTTGGACATTGTTTCAATACTTATGCAACGTAGATTTCCAAATGGTATTTGAAGGTGGAGTCAAAACACATGAACTAAAGGAGATGGAAATATAAGCAGTGCTTCTTAACCTTTCTATACTGAACTCTCACATGTTATTCTCCCAAGCTGACCATCTCCTCCTTTTCCCACCAAAATATCTGAGATTTAGTTATTAAAAAAAAACAACAAACCATAAGACAGGCTTAATTCAGCTTGGGTTTGGCCCCTTGACCACCAATCTCCACAGAAGCAATCACAGACATTTTCTACACAGATAAGGTTTTTCATGCCAAAGCTTCTTTAGATGACCAATACAATTTTTTTTCTTTAATGAACAAGTTCAGAATTGGGCCAGTTTTAACTGGCCTATAATATTTGAGCCAGATCACATATTCACTTTCTAGTTAAACAAAATACATAAAGTTGCACTAAATAAACCTTAATTCAAAACCTATAAACTAAGGTTTACTGCTTCTGCACTTAGCTTGCCACCACTTAAACTGTGAATCATTGCTATCATATGTGAGTGTTTGTTCAGTTCTTCTTGCTGCAGCTTCACTATGGCCTCCTTTTCTTCCAAACGCCCTTCCAATTGGGACTTCTGCACTTCCAAGGAAGAAGCCTACAACATGAACACCACATAGGATTAAGACAAGCAAACGGAACACTTTCACATCATGTTAGAACTGCATAAGTGGCTGAAGTAATGTTAAAAAAAGTAAAATACAAACTAGTAAAATAGTTTCAAAATTAAGCCATTTGTTTGGAGCGCACTGTCTTGTCTATACATTTTATGTACATGAAATAAGCTCACATGCATTACCACACTTCAGAAATGGTTTGGGTATAACTTTCTATAAAACAGCACCACCATTTGTTGTCTTGCAGTCTTCCTGACAGCAAAGACCCCAAAACATGTGCAACTGGACAAGCCTTTTAATAAATAAATAAATAAATAGTTCAGGCAAAATTATAAAAAAACAAAAGACAGGGTATATTTGCATCAGAAACTATTTCTCTAGGAAATCTAGCCTGCATTCCCAGTACTGCACGTGCCTTAATATGCATCTTCAAAAACCTTTTAAAAGTATCAGTGTTCACCCCTATAAGACATTGCTGTTATTTTACGCACAAAAAGGGAGGGGGGGGCAAGAAACAAATTAATAAAGACCAACTTATGCTGTACCTTCGTAAAACACCAGAAGTAGTCTTTTGACTCCATGCTATTTTCCTGCTTTCTTATGCCCCTATGAAGTAGCAAGTATGTACTGAGTGTATATTTATCTTCCTATTAGCATCCCTGCTGCCCCTTGGCCCCCAGCCCAGACTCTGTGGCTGTCAGCAACTACCCCGGCCCTGGGTAGCTGCTGGAGCCCAGGCTGCTCCCAGCAGGGCTTGCAGCATCTCAGCTGCCTGATGGGAGCTGGCCGGGCTCTCAGCTGGCAGCAACTACGCAGAGCCGGGGCCGGCTGCAGCCAGGAGGATGCAAACAGCCACGCTGGGCTCCAGCATCAGCTCTGTACTGGTGAGTGCAGGCACGCCTTAGAGCAGATGGTGGGGGAGGGGCCTGAGGCAGCGTAGCTCTGGTCTCTCTGCACTCCCAGCACGGAGCTGATGGTGGGTCTCCGGAGCCTGGCGCAGCTGGTTGTAGCCAGTCTGGGCTCTGGGCAGCTGCAGCAAGCAGGCTGCAAACAGGTGCTGGAGCTGTGGAGCCCGATGCATCAGGTCCATGCTGGTGGTGACTGTGAGCACACCTCAGGGCAGCAGGTCAGTGCAGCCCACCCCAAGGTGCCTGTGCAGTCACCGCCAGCATGGAGCTGATGCCAAGGCTGTGGAGCCCCGCGCAGCCATTTGCTGCAGCTGGCCAGAGCCCAGGCTGGCTACAAACAGCTGCGCTGGGCTCCAGAGCCCAGTCACCAGCTCTGTGCCAGCACGGCAGAGACCGGGGTTGCACTGCCTCAGGCCCCTCCCCCACTGCCCACTCCGAGGTGCGCCTGCACGCACCAGTACGGAGTTGATGCCGGGGGCTCCAGAGCCCAGCACAGCTGTTTGGAGCTGCCTGGTTACAGCTAGCCCCAGCTCTGGGTAGCTGTGGTCAGCCGGGAGCCTGGGCTGTTCCCAGCAGGCAGCTGGGATGCTGCAAGCCCTGCTGGAAGCAGCCCGGGCTCCGTTACTGGCAGCAGCTACCCAGAGCCAGCCTGGCTGTGACACGCCGAGCAAAATGGCCTCGTGTACCATGCTCGGCATGCGTGTCGGGGGTTGCCAACCCCTGGGTCTACGGTCTTTCAGACAGGCTGAGGAGCTCTAGGAAGCCTTCTGGTGTTCAAAAAAATAAAAAACCCTGTTTCCTCAACAGATCTCCCCTTAGGGCTGGGTAACCATATGCTTCAAAAACAAGCCAAATGATTTAATAGCACAGCTCTTTGGAAGGTCAAAAGGAAAGATTAAAAATTGAAAAGCCCTGTATTCATTGCACTATATTAGCTACTTCAGTTTTTCTACTATTATCACTATTAATTTATCTGATGTACCATCTATATCAATTATGCAAAGATTTATTTCTATATGAATCTGCATGGTAAGAAAACAAATCTTACCTTAATGCTCAATTCTTTTCTTGCCTGCTCAGTTTTACCCAATTCTTTTCTGAGAATGCCAATGGTTTCTTCCATATCTGTTTTTTCTTTCTGCCTGGCTTTAAGTTTCTCTTCCAAAATCTTTATTTTTTGCTGCAAGCCTTTCGAAAATGTGTTAGGAGATCAGTTGACATGTTCAAAAAGAAATCCATCCAATTGCCCACAAACTTTCTGGTATGAGTTTTAGTAAAATATGACTGCTAATAAATGACTTACCCAGTACTGCCATCTACTGAAAAGTTTTAGTAGCTATTTACAAGTAATGCTCTTGGATATTTACTGAAGATTTAAAACATTAAAAACTGCATAGTCTAAGTTCAGCTGAAAATTTCAACTGTAAAAACAGGTTACATTTCGTGACATCATGCAAAATGCCACAATGCAGACACAGGTTAGGAAATTGTTTTTAAATTTCCTCCCACTTATTTTATTATTGACAAAGTTTCATTTTTTAAACAATAAAACTTCACTAGGTCAGACTAAAGTGTTCAAAGCTTTTTATGAGCAGAAAATGCAGTTAGACTCCAGGTTTAAATCTAGTTAACTCTGTATTTATAAAACAAATATTTAAATACGTGCAACTTACTTGATATTTTACCATCTCTCTCCTGTAGCTGATTCACTAACTCTTTTCTATGACTTTCTGTTTCCATCAACTGTGCTATAGTTCTGAAAGGGGGGGGGAGGGGGGGGGAAAAATCAATCCAAATGACCAGTCTATTTCAAAGGTAATTCACCATCTAACTTTTTACTGCAGCATTTCATACAATTATCAAAGTAATTTTCAAGGTAACCAAGGATGAAGTGATTTTATATTCTTCTTCTTGTGGGGGAAACTAACCTAATTATCTTTGGTTATATTTCCTTTATCAAGGACATACAGTTTAAATAGTGTAACCTGAAGTGAGACTGCCCCTCACCCCTCTGGCCAGGCTTTCATTGGATAGCTTTTACCACTGGTAACGCAAGGACCAGGAAGAATGATTTGAAATGCTTGCAAACTGACAGTTAACATTTTATGTCTAAACTGAATGCACGTGACCTGGCCTTAGTAACAGTCCTTTGCTTAAAGATCCCTCCCCACACCAGCCCTGCTTGAGGGTTTTGTTTTGTTGGGGTTTTTTTAATTTCTCACAACCTGAAAGCATCCTTCCCCAGCTACAAGAACTATCATTTGCAACAAATTTTGCACCAGGGGTTCAGCACTAGTCTGATGATTTAACAAAGCTAAAGGGCAAGAGAATCAGAATTGTTGCCCATATGGGGAAAGGACTGTGGGAGGATCGCTCAACCTGGGAAGTGAAAGAGTTACTGGTACACAATACTTAAATGTATTCTAGTAGGGAATGAAATGAGGCAATAATGTACTGTAAGCTTACCTACTGTGCTGGAGGAGAGCCATTTATGAAACTCTTACCTCAAAATATAAAGCATCATTTCTTTATTCCCCAGATCTGAACAAGTGGAGCATTAAAAACTACCTCTGTATGAAATTCAGCCACAAATATACACAAACAAGTCTTACCAGACTTGACTGAAAGCTTGCCTGAGCAGTGACTGAAATTTGGATTAAAACAGATCAATAAGAGTGAACCACATCATCTTTTTAGCACTGAGGCACTGTGTACTTTCTGTAAAGTTGCATTTTTGTATTAATTCCCTTGGTAAAAGCAATATTCCAGAGAACTCTTCTACAATAAAAAGTAAGTCTTGAAACCTATTAAGTTCCATAAAATATGGAAGTAAATTATTGTATTATACTTGGCTTTGGGACTTCCTAACAACTAACTTTGGTTGTTTCGCCATTTTTATTTGTCTCTGTTACCTGTTTTCATGGAAGATCAGACGGTTACACACAAAAAACCCCCCAACCTGTACAGAACTAAGTTCAACTATAAAGCTTAGTCTTAAACACACAGAAAACGAGAAACACTTTTCCGTCCCGCTTTACACTCGGTTCTCTCAGGAGCTACTTAAACCACAGATAATTGAAAAATGGATACTGAAATGCAATTTTATTTGATTGTTTCCTTTTAAAATGTGCTTAAAAAATAAAAGCATGAATTAAACTTACTTGTCATTCTGTTGCTTGAGCGATTCACTCAGATTTTTCATTGCCTCAATTTGTTTATTGAGTGAATTGCATGTAACCTGCAGACTTTTATATTGTCTCTCCATGGTTTCATGCCTAAAAATAAAGTTAATGGATTATGTTGACTTTTGAAAGGCTTACTTAAGAATCATTTGTCAGAAAAAAAAACAAACCCTAAAAAAACCTTTTGCATTTTATGTACCATCTTTTTCTTCACTTTCAAGCAAAAAATGGTTATGTACACCTTCAAGGGGGAAAAAAAGCTTTGCTAGAAGAACCCCTTAGTACAGTGGTTCCCAACCTTTTTTTTTCTGAACGCTCCTGCTGGGAGCAGAGTGCAGCGGCGGCGATGGCCCCGGGGCAGTCCCAGCACACGGCGTGTCTCTTTTCTGTGCAGCGCTGCCAGCATTCCCCCACGACCCTTATTTGGGTTGTGACCCGGGGTTGGGAACCGCTGCCTCAGTACATTAAGTGAAGAGCAACTTCAATCCCACTCTGAAGCCTCACCCAAGCCCCACTATAACCCACTGTTGCACACAAATATATACACCCCCCCCCCACCGGATTCAGTGGAAAAGATTTTAAAGGAGAGTCTGGAAAAACTAAATAGTTATTTATCTAAAGAACAACAATTATAACATATGGAGCACAGGGTGCAAACTTCTCTACAGTGGGTGCATCTATATGTGTCCTAATTAGTTCTGCAGCAGTGTCAACACCTATACCTGTACCAGTATTAGGCTGCAGTAAATTAGCCAGCTCCGCTGTAAGGTAGTACCATCAAGGACAGTACTCTTACAGCTGAGTACTTATGCATGCCAAAACGCACATATACAGGGTAACAGGGGTTGGCCAGTGCATAGGAGTGCTAAAGTGCAGGGGCTGTCTCCCTGGGCTCCCTGTCAGCCTGGGGTTGCTCTGCCTCGGCTCAAAGTGCTGCGGTCCTGGGTGCAATAGACTCCAGTGCAAACTGCACCAAAGTTTATTGCTCCATCTTAACTGCACACATAGATGCACCCATAGCTAAGCCTGACTGGAATGGATCAGCTTATGCCAGTCAGATCTGCTGAAGGTGTCAAACTTGCTGCAAATTATAGCACAAGGTAGTATTTCATTTTCTTCTTTTATGGATTTAAAGACAAATTTCTTTCACATAAAAATGGCTATGAGCAAAAGGTTCTGTGTACAAGATGACAACATGTTAGAATGACATAGAAGACCAGAAGATGAAGTATGTAGTTCAGTGGCCAAACCATAACACTTCAAGCAAAGTACAAAGAACTACAACACAAAAATCAGGGAATAATCTTCTGCAACATTAAATTATTTTTAAATGAGGCACTTAGGTATGACTATATAAACAGAGTTGCTCTGATACTGAAAACATAAAAACACAGCCTAAAAACTGCCTTGGCACAGCTAAACAAAATAAATGAACAAATGTAGAAGAAGCCATGCTGGCCCAGGCAGAAATCCTAGATTAGAAAGGCAAGGTTTTCTGATCTAGGGAATTTTAACTTCCATTGTTGCAGCTGTCATTCAGCTCTCGTTTTTTAATAAACCTTGTGGCTTTCCTGCAAATACTCCAGTCATGTTAATGATTGGGCAAAAGCCAGATTCCAAGCGATAGTGTGGAGGTTTTGGTCCCTTCAAAATTTTGATCTTAACAATTTATAGCTTTGCTTATTGAAGGGTCACTCCTTCCCCCCCCAGAATTCTTCTGCAACCTCTTGGCCTCACATCTAGTGAAAAATTCCATCAACTAATTACATACTGTGAAGGAGACAGCCTTTTCATTTTAAAGCTGTGGCCTGTATTTCCAATGTGTGTCTGTTTTTGAAGACAGCCCTATTTATTCTCTCTGGTATACTTTGTTCACATCCACCCCACTTTTTAGCCATTAAAAAAAATAATCTTCCCTAGAACGGAGTGTGGGGGATGAAAGAAAAGAAAAGCAGTTATAATTGAAAACCCCACAAACAAATGAATGTGTAACACACTGTCCTTCCAACATGCTGAAGCCAAAAAACTATGTTTTCAACACCCCAAAGGCCTCCGCTTTCCCATGATCAAGCTGACCAAGGGAACCTAATGGAGTCAGAGCAATCATTTGTTGAAATGTCAAATACCAGAACCTTTGCAGACATCCATTTACATATGTAATCATAGCTTTAAATATGCCCTCCCCTGCAAAGCATGACATTTAAAAGATTAAGTTCTTACTTCTGAAGAAGATCAATGGAAGATCTTTTCAGTATCTCATGTTCTTCAGCCACAGTTTGTAACTTTTGATTGTGCTGGAAGAGCTGTTCAATATCCTTCTGTGCCCGTTCAGATTCTACCTGTTGAGCTTTCAGTAGTACATCGAGTTCTTCATTTTTTCGTTCTGCATCCTTCAGCATTGCAGCAAGTGTTCTTGCCTTCGAGCAAAAACCAAACAAAAACCCACATGCAAACTCAATTACAGGCTCTCCTATGTAGCAACACCCACTCAAGAAAGGACATGTGAGCGCCATGTTAGATTTTGTGGAGGGAATTTACAACCAGTATTCTCCAAGGTCAGTGTATTTACAGATATAAAAACAGCAAATACTGAAATACTGGCAAGATATGATATGACTAAATTTGAAAGGAAGTACAAACTTCTAAGGACTGTGAATGACGAAGAAAGTCTAAGTCCTTTTAAAAGCATCTTTGAAGTGGTTACCCCAGTGGTTTACAGCTTCATGTCAAAACAGTTCCAACAAACCCTCTAGGTCTTGGCAATATTAATATGTATTTTTAAAATTT
Source organism: Alligator sinensis (assembly GCF_000455745.1). NCBI lineage: Eukaryota > Metazoa > Chordata > Crocodylia > Alligatoridae > Alligator > Alligator sinensis. Next base: position 651,279 of record NW_005842218.1, read on the forward strand.
AATTAAATGTATTTTACATAGGTAGAAATGTTACCTTGAGTAGGTTTTGTCTAAATGGTTTTTCAAAAAATGTGTATTATGGGGCATCCATACGAGGGCTTAAGGTGTTGGAGATGCTTTATTGGGTCTATCAGTGAGCCACTAAAAGCTGGGGGCATGGCCTGCTGCAGAATTAGCTTGGCTTACCACCACCAGTCCTAGACCCATTGCTACCAACAGATCCCCTCCCCTGGGATCCATGACCACATCCAGATGCATTGCTAGTTCCCTTGCCACTACTGAACCCCTGGATTCTTCTACTGTCACAGTAGCTGCCCTGTGCCCCAGGCTGGATCCTGCCTGCGAGGAGTCCTATAATCTGGATCAGCCACTGGGCCTCAGGAGAGTTTGACACCCCTGTTTTAAGTACAGCTTGATTAAGAAGTAGAAAGTTTCAGATGTAGTATAACAGAAACACATGGGAAATTCAAGGGTGGCTCAAGCTGCTTTAACTAAAAGCATAAAATGAAACTAAAGGAGACTAAGTACTGAAGTATTTTTTTTAAACTGATAAAAAAATTACTCTTTATCCAGTTTAATTTTTAAAATAAAACTTCCAAGTTGAGGTACATACACTGTGTTAGAGCTACTCTATAGTGGTTCCTCCATGAGGAAATTGGCATGCAGACTCAACAATGTTAGGCATTTTCCACATCAAAATTCTAGGCTTAGCTTACCCATACTCACCTCGGCCTCAGCTTGGGCTCTCTGACAACGGTACTGTGCAATCAGCCTGTCAGCCTGAGCAAGGGCTAGGGCCTTTGCTTCCAAAAGATCTTGTAACCTTGTTTCTTTGGACTATGGACAAAAAGAAAGTAGCATAATTTCACTAACATAAGCGGGTTTATAACATGCAAAGGTAAACCTGTACACACACACACACACACACACACACAAAGTTAACAGTACTCACTGCTAATGCAGAAAGCTTCTGTTCATAGACATCCATTATGTCAGATATCCTCACATCAGTTACTGGTTCCTTCACCTGTGGGAAATATTACAGTAGCAAAATTAAGGGGTCTTGAAGAAAAGCTGTTCAACTTGTAGCTATGACTGCTCATTTAAAGAGCCTGATGACTGAAATGCAAGCCTATACACCTAAATACTTTAATGATTTCTCAATGGAACATCAGCTTTACTGCAACTGTTCAATTTTAATCCCCATCAGTTGTATTGTTTGAAGTCATATGGTTTGTCCAGTAGCATACTAGGAGTTCAATTGTGTCCTAAAAGTCAGTGAAGACCTTACAACAAAACTACTTGCCTGAATGTATGAAAGGAGCTTCCCCCAGGTGGTTTGGGGATTAAGGGCAATTTCTGATAAGGCAGTGCCAAACAGTGGTGACAATTTTGGGAATTATTCAGTTATGTTGATGCATGACTGACTGTGCATATAAGCCCAGCAGCTTGCAGATGATTGCTATGAAATGTTCAATGTTTAGTGTGGGAAAAAAACAAACAAACAAAAATGTTATTAAGATTTCCTGGAAAGTAACATTATTTTCCTTTCCAGAGAAATCAAAACACCTAAGCAAGCACGGAGAAAGCAGGCAGGAAAATGTCTCAACTCCTGACAGATCAGACTCAGACCTTCTGGGCATCTCTCAGCTTCTACGTACTGCAGGCATTGAATTCTAGTTCAAAACATGAATCCATGCTGTTGTTTGAATGGAAATGCTGTAGCCCAATTAAAGATTTTTAGTGAATAACATTCTTGTTTTTACCAGATCAGAGTTGTAAAACTTAAGTTTACTGAAAATACATAAACTCTCAACCTCTAGTCCAGACTGAAGTTTCTGTATTAGCTCCTGGATGTTCAAAGTTGTTGAATCATCACTTGTAGAGTAGGTAGTTGAGCACTTCATTGAGGTCATATTGGTCACAGATGATTGCATATGGATTCTTTTGGACATGGGCTCCACCTCTTGTTGTTTGTATGCATTATTTGCAGCAATGCTTTCACCAAGTCTACATAAAAATAACAAGCAAGTAATAAAACCTTCCACAGATTTATGTTGAAGGTAGAGAATAGAAAGTTTTGTGGGAAAAAAAGCAGCTTGTAATTATGATATACACTGAAAATATGTAACAGATCAATCCTCCTGCTAACATCATCCTGGATTCTATCATTTCTTTTGACAGGTATACAACCATATCAAGACAATGGTGGCAACTGTCGATCCTCCTGGATCATGGTATATGTGTGAGGACCACCCAGACCTTCAATGCCTATGCCTGGGAGGGAATTTTTGGAGGAGTGGAGGCTGCCCAGACCTTCCATCCTCCCTTTAGGCCGCTAAGACAGAATCCAAAGGCCAGACCGAGTCTAGATGTTTGGTGCCTCCATGGCTGTAGTTGTATAAGTGTTTGGGAATCAAACCCAGGTCTCCTGTGTGGTAGACAAGGAGTCTACCACTGAACCACAGGGGACTCCCTCAAGACATAAAGGAACAAATGAAAACTAGGAGACTGATCACCCATTGACAGCATTTCCATAACTGCCATCACACTTTCTGATGCTTGATCTCTCATATCTAGAAAAACTATTATGATCTCAAAGAAAGAATAAGACCAGTCACTCTGTAATAACACAAAACACTTGGTTCCTTGCCTTGAGAGTTTGAAGAACTGAACTTTAAACCTGTCACAACTCCAGGACAGTGACTGCAGTCCAGCATGTATGATACATCAGTATTTGAGGCAGTAAAGAAAAAGACTCAGTTTAGAAAAACTAGTATAACACTTTACAAAAATGCTTCTCCAACATGCTTTCTTTAGCTCCGAGACATTTAGAACTTAAGTTTGTTTCAGTGGAAAAATTCAAGATCAGGCCTAACAGACAAGAATTGACATGTATGTGCAAGCAACTTACACTATGGCAGGAAAGTCTGGTAGTGGTCCCGCTTCAAATAGTATTCTAAGACCAGCCTGGACTTGTTCTCTGTGGTCTGATGTTAAAGCAAAAGCCAAAGGTGTAATCAAACGTTGATCCTGGGCAGAAACCACTTATGTCAATATTATAATTAACTACAGAATCCAGACATTGTAACACATCCAGACCTGGAGTTCACAAATATTTCATTTAATATTGCTCTTATCCTTCTAGAAGTTATGTAAAAATACAAGCAACTTTTTGAACCTCCCCCGCACCAAAAAAACCACCCTCCCATGATACTATTTCAAGATTCTGTGCATCAAATGCACAGAAGGATTTAAGTCAGCCGAAGAGCAATGAATAAAATGGGTAACAGTGGCTGATTTAGCAGCATAGAAAATTCCACATACGCAACATGGGCAGCAAAAGAAAAACCACCATCTCAACCTCCCATCTCCTAAAAGCGTGCTTAAATTTCAACACATGGGCAAGTTCCTCAATACTGCAGCCACATAAGAGACATGGTCTAAACACATTAAGGGGAAAAACATTTAAAATATAAAGCCTGTAGTAGTGTTTCAATATTCTGCACCTTAACATGATTCTTCATAGGTCTTTGAAGCCTACCTGAAGAATTTTGTAGAAACTGACTTCCATGCTGGGCACCAACGGCTTAAGTCTGCTCATAAGGTCAAGTGTTTTCAAAACAATATCAGCAGCAAGTTTGCTTTGAATATAAAAACACAATTGAAGTGGAAAATGAAGTCTGAGGTGTACAGTGATTGGGTTTACACTTTAAGCTACAAGCATTTTCTCTTTGGTTGACTTAAAGTGTGTCATTATAGTATAACCATGGAGACTAATTCCTCTACCTAGTTATATGATAAATAAAAGTGATGGTAGTAAAACAAGTTTACTTTGCTTTAACATGTTACTGAATCTCTATTACAGATGAAAGCAACTCCACTAGGAAGAGTTCAGTCCCCACACTTTGCTTCCTCCACTGAGATCAACAAGGTGGATACCAATAAGTAGCAATGATCAATCGTTTATCAGTCTGAAGTTGCCCTGAAGTTTCATTTCATAACGATCTGCTGTGAATAGGTTATTGGTGACTGGGAGTTGAGACCAGCACTACATTCCAGCAGGCAACACTGAAGTGAAAGTTTTGTACTACCTACTTTTTTCTGTATATCTCTAAAATGTCAGATTTATAAAACCAAGGAAAAATGAAGAATGGATGCCTTGGAACATTATTGGATACCTAAGTTGCAAACTAAGAATTACAGTAATCAAAATTCCTATTACATTAAGTCCTCCTTTCCACAGAATCAGAATTCATATTTATGCCGCAAAAGAAATGCAAAATATCTTACAATTTTAGAGCATATAATTACCAAATAGCTAACACTACCTTTCTGTAACACTTCCATCACTGTAAAAATAGTAGCAACTTAATTTAAAAAATACTGTTGAATTAATTTTATCTAATTAGCCCTTTAAATAAAAAAGATTCCTCCCCCGCAGTACAAGAGGAATCTTAATAAATGAGATTTAAGATTAATCTGATTTTAGTGTGCTCACCACATCTCAGAGTCCACTACCTTTGTCCCAAAGCCAATATCAGTTCCACTATATGCAAACTGGTGTTCTATTAAAAATGTGCATCTGTTGGCAGTCAGTATCTTCGAGGCATGCAGTTTCAACACATCATCTCCACAGAGGAGTAAATTCAGTTAAGAAAAAACAAATACAATTCACTTATTAGTGCTTGTTTATTGGAAACATGATAGAGGGTTGTTCCATCCATTAAGGAGACAGCCTTACTGAAAGCTTTCCAAATAAGAGTAAATCTGCTACAATAAGCCACAAAAGTGAAAATCGCATCTCAATCAAAATGAGAAAGGTCCTTTGAAGGGTGTAAAACTGTTCACCTTCAAACAATTCTCCTTGCATTTTAGAAATGTGATTTCATAGTGCACTGAGCTGTGAATACACCACCACCTTGCTAGGCCAATTCTTGGATGGTACCTCCAAAAAACTATATATTAAAAGGCATTTGGAGTTAGTTCCAAAGTAAAAACACAAAAAAAGAATGCTCCCTACTTCAAAACTGAGGGCATTGTAATGCTGTAGGGACCATCCTAATCACCTACACAAACATGCCAATGCATACTACATGAACACTACACTACATGAAAGAGCTTTATGGTATTCATTACGATTCTGAAAACCCTGCACAGACAGAGAATCCATCCCAACACTGATGTGAGGAAAGCACTTTGTTAAAGCAGATCACTGACACCTAAGCTGAGAAGATTTTTAGACAGTTTCACCAGAATATGGAGTTTTGCTATTGCCACAGAGCATTCAAATGGCAGTCATGTCTTAGCTACAATATAATCCTTAAATTTCTGGAACCATTAAAAAAAAAAGAAAAGAAAAAACAATGGTCCATAGGTTTCTTGTAAACCTTGATGCCCATAAATGCCTACTTTGCCAAATTTATTCTGCCTACTTAAATTTCCCCTACTGGCCCAACTGAGAGGAAGTGAACAATACCATTTCCAAACATTTTGTTGTGCTATTATGGATTGTTATATGCCATGTTTTACACCAGACTGCTGCATTTAATATAAGCTACATATCTTATTTAATAACTGTTAAAGTACTTGGCATCTTTTAGGATGAAGGCCCCTGAGAAAAGCCAGACTTCATTCTGAAATTTACTGTTCCTTAAGGCCTATTACTATCTTTAGATTAAATAAAAGCTTTTCAAAAAATGTATTTGATAGCAACCAATAACATCTTATGACAAGAGCTAAGATAGACAAGTAACAAATATCAATAGCATACATAAAGGATATTTAGCAGGACATCAATAGCTTTGACCATTCTTTCGCATTTCTTCTTCACTAGCATCTCATCCACAACCTGTTCTGGAATCTGAAGATGATCAAGGAGAACAGGCAGCACAAGTTCTAAGAAGGGTTCTGTTGATGTGCTGTTGCCACTATCAATAACATCCTGTAGTAGTATGCACAAATATTCAACATTACAACAAAATTTGGGTCACAGATCAATGTATAACCTATGCTTCCCCATCTCAGTCCTTGTGACATTCATGCAACCCTGATCCAACTGTCTCTGTTCATGCTAAGTTTACTCTTTAACAGCAGCATCAGTTTGGGTGAAAAGGGTGGTGAAGCACTACAAAACCATTAACACTTTTGCAAGTCCTACAGAAGGAACACTTTCTTTCTTGACAGTCCTACATTTTAGTTTTTCAGAAGTTACAATACTTTCTACTTAAAATTACAGGTTTAACATAGATTGGTTATAAATGCTAGACTGATACAGACGTTCAAAAAGCCCAAGGCAGAAACAATCCAAGTTTCATATTTTACTCTAAGCACCTCAGGTTAGGTCAAGAGCAAACAGAGGAAATATTCACCCTTTGCCTGGGGAAAGGGGGATGCATGCAAGCTGCCTGCACTGGCTGAGGCTGCAGATTGGGGGTGCTCCTGCACACCTGCCAGAGGGCTCCCTTGGCTGGGCTATCCCCGATTGCCTGCTGGACATGGTCGAGCAACCAGCACCCCTCCTCAACCCACAATGGCAGCATCAGCCACACGCACGGCAACCTTGCTTGGTCATGCCCGGCTTGTCCTGAGCGAGCTTGCAGACTTCCAGATAGCAGCACTGGAGCTGGGAAGCCCTCCTGCAGCAGCAAGTGCCTGCAACCCTGTGCCACATGGTGGGGAAAGGGTGCTCCACAGAAGGTCTACGCCCCATGCTGCTCTGGGGAATGGCAGGTGATGGCAGCAGGTGCCTGGTGCAACTGCAAGAATCATGAGTCCTGCAATCATGCAGGGTGCCTGCTGTTCCCCAGAGCTCCGAGGGGCTCGATTCTTCCTTCTACAGAGCATCCCCACAACTGTGCCTAGGAACATTGTATGAAGATAGAAAAATACTGAGTTACAAGTGCTACATGCCTCTGGCTAACAGCGCAGAGCAGCTGAGCACAAGATGAGTTCCAGTGGGCTTGGGGCTTAGGGGCAGCAGGGGCCTGCAAAGCGTCTGGGATGCCAGCAGACTGTGACTTAAATTTGAGTCAGGAAAGGATCTGGTACAGAAGGTCAATAGATCGGTCTAACTTTAAATCACTTAAGTCTGATACTACATCCATCCAGGTCTACCTTAGACCAGGGTCCACCATTTTTAAACCAGTCTGTGTGTCCTGAACTTCTGTTTGTTTACAGGTGCAGACCAGTTTCCCCATCACACACCAGTATAAATGTAACCTCTGTACTTAGCCTTAGTCTACAAACAGCTTAGGAGTTACACTTTAGGTTTTATCTACACAGATTGCTTTGAGCAAAATGAGAAAAATAGATACACAACCTAGAATTTGGAAAACCCAGGTGCATTTGTTTGCAAGTTCAATAGCTTACTAGTAGGATATAAGATGACATCTAGGAAATCATGTAAAGTCTATATGTGGTCTTGATACCTCAAATATCTCCTTGAACAATTCCAAAACTAGAACAGAACAGTTATCAGATGCTTCCAATGGCTGGTTTGACCAGTGCACTAAATCAACAGAAGGCCTGGAAGATTTAGAGCGGGTGGCAAGTTTGGTCCTTCCAGAGACTGGAAAAGCAGCTGACTCCAGTATTGTCAACTGCAGAATATGACGTAGGTCTGTCACAGAACAAAAGGCAAGCAGTAATTCCAAGACCTGTGCCAAATAAATAAGGACAGTTTATTTTATGTAGTTAAATACTTAACGGGAATTGTGCAAAATAACACCTTGAGCCTCAACACTTTTTACTGAAATCTGTTACTATTAACTTTCTCAGTTTTACTGGCCTCAAAGAAATTAAGGTCACCAGGTATTTCTTCTTCTGCAGGTTAACAACAAACTTAATTTGTAGACATTCTTTTTCTCAGGCTGGTGTTGGGGTAAGCAACCTATAGCCCACAGAGCCACTGCATCCTGACACTTAAGGTTTAGCTCCACAGGCTTTGGGCTTCACCTGTGCTGCCCTGCAGTACACCAGAACTGGGTAACGGGGAGAAGCAGCAGCAGTAGCCAGATCCAAGCACCAGCCCGCCTTCAACCCAAGTGAGTTATTCAGGCCTGCCACCAGAAAATGTTGCTCACTGCTAGTCTATTGCAAACCAAGTTAAAAGTTTCAAAGGGTTAAACAACATTTTCTCCATGCACATTGGATGTTACACATTAAGATGACTGCCCAGCAATCTATGGGCATTATAAATGATAATGTATGCAAGTAATGAAATTCTCCAGAACAAACAGTGCTCCAGAATATTCAAAATTGTTCTTTTGCATATCCAGAAGCAAATGATCAATTTCTGGCAAACTCTTACAAAGGATCTCTATCCAGAATATACTAGTGAGCAAGATCTTCAACATATATTAACGTTACCATTTATTACCTACCACATTGATGAATTTAGTCTAGGGTTTAGAGAAAAGCCTGAACACTTAAAAAAAATAAGCAAATGTTTGCTATACACATAATACTCAATCCATAACATTTAGTACAATGCTGATTAAGCCTCTTCACATAAAGGTTATTTCACCTCAAAAATGGCAAAATACCAAAGCAGAGGTGAAAGTACCCCAAGATGGGTTGAGCACCTCTGAACCATGTTGACTGTGATACTAGACACTCAAAAATTAAGTCACCAAACCTAATATTTGCCAAAATCCATAGTCCACATGGACCCAAAAGTCAGGAATTCCTAGCTTTAGAACTATCGTTCTACAAAATAAACAGTGACATTTTTCTTGGTATAAAATATACCTTACATGCTGAATCAGGATCCCTTCCATGAAGAAGATCTAGTACTTGACTGAGACATGAGGTGAAATGTTCATACCTGTGTCATAAACAAGAATTATTAAATTCAAAATACAGTAAACTCTCTGGTAACCGGCACCTTACAAGCCGGAATGCTCTATTAACCGGCATGCCAGCTTGTAAGAAAAAGTGAAACCGGAAGTGCCCACTTCCTGGCTTGGGGTAAAGCAGCCTGCGTTGCCGAGCCCCCATGGCCCACGGGAGGGGTGGAGGGACACCCCAGACGTGGTGGGAGAAGCGGCTGCTCAATTAACCGGCATATTTTGTTACCCGGCATCCCCCATTCCCAGGGGGAATGAGCTTTTACTGTACATTCAATGCAAATATTCATAGAAAAAAAAAGTGGATACATCCCATCCCAGATCACTTAAAATACAGGGAAAAAAGAAAAAGACGACAAGGTTATGGTAATATCAAATTGTTCAGATGTGGACTCTAAGTTTTCAAGTTCTATTTTATGAGAAATAACAAAGTTGATAATTACAGATAAAGAACTTGAAATGCTGTTGCCCTTGGTGGCGGACAGGGCGGGGGGATGGGGCAGGGGAAACTTCACAGGAAATTCAAATAACAAAGGGAAGGATTCAAAGGGCTGAAGCTGCTAAAATACTAAATTAAAAACTGCATAAAAAGCTTTTCATAATTGATATTTTAATCACATGCACAAAAATACTGAAAGTATAAAACTGATGCTTTGTAGAGAAGGCCCAATTACAGATTGCCCTTACATGCAAGTTGAGTGTCACTTATGGTTTGGGGGAGAGGGGCAGGGAGGATAGATGTCATCAGCACAACACAGTAAAATTTGGATAACTAACTTCTAAATGTCATGCTCAGTAATAAAAAAAAATTCAGATCAATGCAGTATTACTACACTCAAATAGTTTCATTTTTTTAAAGTTCTGATTATATTTCTACATAAAAAGGATTTTGAGTTAAAACTAGGACTGTCAAGTAACTAAAAAGTTTTATCGCGATTATTTGTGATATTAAAAATATTAGTCACAATTAATTGTGATTTTAATTGCAGTTAAAATAAAAAATTATAGCACGAGAAAAACTCAATTATGCAGGTAATTTGTATGGTTGGGGGGTTGGTGTGGGGTGTGTGTGTAGGGGGGAGATTCTGTGAAGGTGTGGGGGGCTGTGGGTGTGTGGGTGGGATTTGAAACCCAAGAAGGGGGAGTCCCCACATACCCTGGCAGGATGTGGGGTACTGTGGGTAAGGAGTGAGGGGCAGCAGCAGGACTTGGGGAACTGTGGCCTAGGAGTGAGGGGCAGACACAGTGCCCAGAAGGTAAGTCTGTGGAGGAGGAAGGAAGGGGGAGAGGGAAAGGGCATGGGGCAGCACAGATCGAGGCCCCCATGGTGAGGGAGGGAGTGGGGCAGGGCTGGGGAGAATAGGGCCCTGGGGCCAGGGTGGGTTGTGAGAACAAGCCATGGGAGGCTCATTAAGAGTCATGGCTACCCATTGCTGTGCACACCCCTGGGGAAGGCCTGGGGGGCATGTGCCATCGATTTGTTTGTGAGGCAGAGGAAGGCTGGGACTCTGTGCCCTGCTGCCTTTGTCCGAGGAGCTGTGGTACTCCATGATGTGACTCCAGCACCTGGGCAGGCAGGGGACATGCAGTGTGGCTGGCATATGGCTCCTGGGGCAAAGGGAGCAGGGGGCACAGAGCCTCAGCCTGTAGTGGGCAGCTTGCCTCTGCCCCATGCACAAGTTGAGGCACACGTGCCACTCATGCCTCCCCCAGAGGTGCACGCAGCAGCAGAGAGTCGCACACCCCCACACCTCTGGATATGCCTCCTGTGGCTGTCCTATGACCTGCGACCTGCGCCTTGGCCCTGGCCCCGGGGCCCCATTCACCCCAACCCTGCCCTGCTTCCTCCCTCACTGTGGAGGCCTCTGTCTGAACCCCCCTACACTCCTTCCCTCTTACCTGCCTATGCAGGGGGTTGGACTCAATGATCTATTGAAGTCCCTTCTGACCCTAACATCTATGAATCTACCCCTCCTCCTCCACAGACTTACCAGCATAGTACTGCTCTACATGCAGGCTGTGGCTGCTTATGTGTGTACGCGCGTGCCCCTGCCCTCCTGCTGCAGTCAATCGGAGCCCACACCCGAGCTACCCTGCGGTTGTCTGTGCTAGCTAATGTTGTCAAGCAGCCAAATACTGAACGTCATATCTATAGATATTTCCGGAAGTTACAATACTATATCACTATTTACTTTATAACCTGATCATTGAAGGAAGGACAAAGACAGGATAAAGTGTTCCGCTGCAAGTAACAGTGAGAGCTTAAGTGATAGCATGAAAAGGTTGGAAACAATTCAGTCTACTTCTGCGATGGACTGCGTAAAGCACAGAATATACAGCTTACAGTACTAATGCAAACAAGCATTAGTACTGTAAAAGGAAAAGTCACGTCTTCTGTTAAATTCACCAATTTTACAAGGTGAAATCATACCTAGTAAGATAATCTGCAATTTTGGGATTTTTCAGGAGATCCACGAGTAGATCAACAGAGTATTTTCTTGTCAGAGTCCCATCCCCATTTACAAGAATGTTGAATATTAACTGAAAAGTCTGATGAATGTTTCGAGCATGAAACAGCTAAAAAAGAAAAACATTTATAGTATAAAACACAATGAAATAAATGATTAGCTACTTATCAAAACAAGGAGCAACTAGATGAACTCAATTGCTGTAATTGTCTCTTGTTCTTAAAATGTTATAACAACACCAACATTTAAAAAAATATATATTTACTCACCTTTTCCCCTACTTCTTCATTTAAAGTAAGGCTCGATAAAATCGAAAGTGCAAACACAACCATAGTCAAACTACTATGGGCCAAGAAACTTATCAAGGTACGGTAAAAACCTTTCACATTGTTCTAAAACAAAGGCAAAACAGATTAGCATGGAATAAAAATGCTTAAATTCATCAAATGAGAAATCAGTGTGTTCAGTAACAATAAGCTAAAATATTTATAAGTAAAAATGTAATCAAACCCCAAAACTCCAGCCTAAGGGGACCTCATCAATTTATATCTGTGCATGTATTGGGGTGAACAGTAACATCAAGGACAAAGAATTTAACTGAAACTTGACTAGGAAGGAAATCAGCAAAATAATTCAATTCTATCCCCAGTTCCAAGATGAAAGGATTACCATTTTATGAACATAAAATCTTTGTAGATAAAAGGCTGTAGACTACAAATCAGCATCTACTTCCTGTCTACTCAAGTAACATTCTTTTCATAGAGAGAGGAGACTTGTAATGGAAATCTGCTTTCAGCATTTTCTAAGAATTAGCTTTCTACACATCAAAAATAACTAGGCAAATTACTATATGTATAGCATCAGGGAAATGCCAGAATGCGTGCAGCTACATGTGCCATTAAGGCAACATGATGAACTCCAGTGCAGTTCATGCTGGAGTTAGCTGCTCCCAGGCACAGCATTCACATGTGTGCCAGGGACTGCAGCAGACTGAGCTGGGGCAAAGCATCCTAACTGGCAGGGGGCTAAGGGTTCAACCCCGAGCTCTGAGCGGTGACGTCACACAGCAGAGAGGCTGGCTGGGGCACAAGGGTGCTAAACTGCAGGGCTGGGCAGCAGGCAGCCCCCACACTTCAGCACCCTCATGCCCCAGCCAGCCCGTCACCATCTACACGTGTGTTTCAGCACATGCAATTACTCCGCTGTAGGATAGTACTGTCCCTGATAGTACTATCCTATGGCAGAGTTAGTTAATTTACTGCACGCTAATACCAGTACACTTGTAAAACAATAATGCTTTACTGCGGAGATAATCGGTTAACTTCGCAGTAAAATGTACATGTGGATGCACCCAGTTTAATGGATTCAAGGCAAAAGAGATACATTCAGCTACCAGTCCTGTTGCACTGAATTTGCGACGTTAGGAGTAGTAAAGCACAGTTCACTATTATTAAACAAATTAGCATGGTGGTATAATTAAAGAATGTTTTAACAAGACAAGTGATGTCCAAATACAATGTTAAAAATCAGCATTAAGTTTTTGTTGTGAGCTAGGAAAGGCCATACCCTCAAATACACATTTTGTCAAAATCCATCCAAATAATTTTGCCTACATCCAAGTAGAGCAGTGATTGGCAACCTTTCCAGGCTGCGGTCCAGAATGACTCAGTTCAGGTCAGAGGCTGGTGAGTGCTAGTATCTGACCCACAACAGAAGGCAAGATGCTTAAGTTAAAACTTTTAAGTCTTCAAATAATCAGTGAATTATATTTCCCCCCCTCTCCTCTTTCCCCAGAAAAAAATTAGTTGGTGGGCCTTACCGAAGATTTTATATGAGCCTGAATAGATAGGTTGTGTCGACAGAGATTTGCCATGAGTCCTAAACATGGTATTGTTAACTCGTCTTCAGCTGATTGACTGAAAAAATTCCACAAAATGCAAGTATTCAACATTTAGAGCCATTCAACATTGTCCTCTGAGAAATTGTTTATCATCTAATAACTTTTCTTTCGAATTCCAGTACTAATGAGTTCTACAAGCATTCAGATTTGCAACAGCTATTCAGCCAGTCATCTGAAAGCAAAAAGTTATATGGCAGTCCAGCAATACAGAACCTCTAACACATTGAGGGTGCAAGGCCAGAGACATCTACACAAGCACAGGGAACTGCCTGTACAAGTATCTGAAGGATTGATGGCCACTTTTCTAAAGCAAATTCTGATGCCAAGAGGAATAGCAGCACATTGCCATTATGTTTTCATTTCTTTTTTATTCTTTGTTCATTTTTATGGGAAGAAATAGAACGACAAAAAGCTGTTGCAACTGACAAGTAAGCGATCGTTGCCTATTTGTAACATAGTGCTTTGAAAGAGACATCTGGTAACTCAGAAGCATTTACTCCATTATTTTTGATCTATAGCTTCATACTGAAGAAAGTTTAAAAATTATATTCCCTTAAAAATCCTCTGAAGCAAAGAAAATTGAACATAAACTCACACATGTTGCAGTAGGAATGAAATTAATTCATCAGTATTAGCACTGGCATGGAACACTCTGACATTATAGGTTAATTTCTGCAGAAGCTGAATACTCTAGGGAAACAAACACAATTGTTATATATATATTTCATTCCCAAAACATCCAACAAAAAAAGCATATGTTAGTATATGGGATAAATCCCTATCCATCAATGAGCAATAAGAACACTTTTGTTTATGATTTACGTTCATATTTTGATTACAAAACTAGTATTATAGAAATAATTTAGCAATAATACTGTATTTACTCAAATACAAGCTGCCCCCCCCAGTGGATTCTCTATATGGAAAATTTATAAATGTTATAATTTTTCAGGTATAGAACCTAATTATTGGAGGTTTGCCCTGAACTTGTACCCCTCCCACTCCTACAGCAAGGGAAATATATCTGGGGGGGAATCAGGGGAACCCTTATCCTCTGCCCCCCAAATTCTTCCCCATGCAGACCCTTCCTTAGCTTCCCCATATTGTCAGACCCTGCTCTCCCTGGGCACATGGACGTGAAGGACAAATTTGACAATACTGACTTTAAAACAAAGATGCTTCTTACTATAGGTAGCCATAGATATGGTTCATCCAGATACAGATCATACATTTCACCTGTTTTGAAACTGCTGCAAGTTTTAGCACAGGTGCTCCATAAATACACTTTTAAGCAGCATTTTTGTATCTACTTATTTTTAAAACAAACTATGCACTATGTTAGTCCAAAGTTAAAAGGCTCATGATTTGTCACATAGTTCATTGGGCTGGGCCCCAGTAGAATCAGCAGCGTTTCAAGCCATAGCAACCCCACAGCTCTGCATTGCTCAGTATCTGCATGTACTTCAGATATCTTTCACAGAGGATCCACGTACTAATTAGCCCCCACTCATGACTGGAACTGGGTCTTGTCACAAGTCCTGGGATCCTCCAAAACTTCTTATGCAGATGAGGCACAGGGCAACTTGGTTTGGATCCCCCACCCCCAAGGAAGGCATGACCACACTGATCACAGGCAACAGGCTGAGAAAGGGGGTGACAGAGGGATTCTGGGTAAACTATTCGGGGGCCCACTTAGTGATGTTTGGCAAACATTTAAGACTGGTGAAGAAATAGGAATTGTTGGAAATGGGAAAGAAAGGCACAGCTCAGCTGTGGGAATGAAAAGGAAGTCAAAATGTATTTGTTATAGTGGCTCTCCATGACTTGAGAGTCAGCACAATAGGCACTACTATATATCTGATTCAGATGAGCTACACTAACATATCTTTGTGGTAGGTACATCTGGCTTGGAACACAAATTTAAAAAAAAAAAAAATTGTCCAACATGGTAGGGGAAATACCATGACCACTAAGGCGGTTTTCCTAGTCGCCCCCAGGGATGGCCGCTTTTCTAGCATGGGGTAGTACTCGCAGAGGTAACGTATAGTAAACCTCCCGCTTGCTGCTGGAGTGGGAAGATCTTGGCTTTATGCCCACTTTATGGAAATGGGAGACTTTTCCCTAGCTTGTCCCTGGGGCCTTACGGCTGAGGGCAAGCGAAACTCAGGGGCATCTGAACCCCAAGCCTCTGGGCTTGGGACTGCACGTAGGATGCCTGCCAAAGGATCTGGAAACATCTGAAGCCCGGGGTAGGGGGGAAGAGGGAGGACGGGGGATATTTGCTGGTAGTAGGACCACTTATGGTTCTTGACTAACTCAGATTTGGATTAGAACATGAAAAATTATCTTAAAAATTATATATACAGTTGTCCAACATGGGCCATGCGTTTTATAGTCATACTCAGTGTTTGCTGCATTTAATCAAATTCATAGTTGGTTTCCATTACTGCGTACATGCTGCTTTCGGCAGCAATTTAAAGAAACCATCATTTTGATTTCAAAATTCTTGGGAGACATCCAAATACAACTGTCAACCATACAATTATTTACTTGAAGTTAAATAAGCAAGCGATTTAAAATAGATGCACATTTTTCATTTAACCTATTTTTCAAAAAAGAGATGGGTTTATGGAAATTTACACAAAAATGCTATTTAGAACCAAACTACCTTGCACGAAGAAGACTATTTTCTAGCTGTGTTTCAAAGGCCTCTCATCCCCAGGCTCTTTATATTCAGCAAAGAGATTTGGGTTATTTTGGAAGGCTTTTAGAGGCAAGGATTTCACCTAGAGTATTGACCATGCTAACTGACATAAGAACTCCTGAGATGAGGCAATGCAAACATTTAGGTTAGCTGCTGCCATCATCCCCTTATGACAGTTGTCTGATAGTTAAAGCAAAACACTATTTTTAGAAAAAGTTCACTCCCCAATTCAAGTAGAATACTAATGATTACTTTTCCTACCTGTAATAAAACTGGATTGTTTGGATTGGTAGAGCTTCTATGAACCACTCCTGCCAGTACGCTAGTCAGATTATAAGTATTCTGAAGAGCCTCCTTGGCCTCACTGTCTGAAACTAAAAGGTAAAAGACATTCTGTTAAAGAAATGCTAACTTAATTGAAATTGCACAGGATTAGCTAGTGGTCTGAACACTAAATTAAGGCCCCTGGTAGATGTAGACCTAAGACGTAACTTAATGTGATAACTGCACCATAAAGAGTAACCAGATTGCGCATTTAGGCAATGAATGATGCATCAAAACAGGAAATCAGCTACAAGATTATTCCACAAAATGCATGCAAGATTCTTGTGACCGGTTTTCATCGCACCTTAAATTGAATCTGTAGCAGGGTAGCCCTGATATACAGCCTGATCCCAGCTGTCTGACAGGGTTTCATTGACACCTCCCCCACTGGCAAAAGGCTGACAGCTGCACTCTACCGATTTTCAGATTGCCAAGCTGAGGGGAGCTCATCGGCTGGGCCAGGGTGCAAGTCAGAGGGAGCCGCAAGGGTCACCATGACCTGGCGTGGTGATTTCCTTGTCCCACGGTTCTGGAGGCAGCAGAGGACCAATCAAGTCACAGTGAGTCATGGGGCTCCCTGCAACCTGACAGGTTGACTGCCTTGGCCTGCAGCTCCCAAGGAGCTGCAGAGAAAGGTAGGTAACATGCCCTAGCCACAGGAACCTTTACAAAGGTTGTAGCCTGGTTGCACACAACTTTCTGCCATCCTTGGTGCATAGAGACTGGGGAACGTCCTGGATCCTGGGGTCTACATGCTTGGGCCTTAAAAAACCACGTGCAGATGAGCTGCACACAAGGTTTTCTGACATTCTAGTACGTAAGTCTCAGGGACTGGCCCCAGACACAAGTCAGCTGACTGTGGGTCTCTGGCTCATGACCACACCAGAGTCTCAAGTTAGATTTTGTGCAGTCCTGCAGTTGAGGCTGACAATCAGCTAATAGTTAGTACTGGGCCTGCATAGGTCACATCAAGCTGCAGGCCTTGAACTTCCTGGGCACTCCCTGCACTGGCATGTAGTAATGGAATGATTTGGAATTGATCCCAGATCCTGAAAGTGTGTGTCCTGCTATGTACACATGGCTTGGCAAGGGGTGCAATTGTTGGGATTGGAGATCAGATCCCAATGCACCATTACATGAAAATGTGCCAGGGGCCTAAGAACCATGATGTCCATGTTCCAGCAAAAGTTTTTCAAAACTTCTCTCCGTTTCCACATCTTGCACTCCATTCTTCTATGAAATGGTTAATATTAATCTTGGAATGTTGTGAAATTTAGGAAATCTGTCTCTATACAACTGATAAATTGTGCTTGATTACTTGAATAAATTTAGGATGATCTTTGTTCACTGTTTTCATGATTCACACTCCTTTTTCTAATTTGTGGCTGCAAATCTGCATAGTCAGAGGAGACTGGCAAACTGACATCTGATTAGATCTACCCAAATACTACAACAGATATACTGAAAAATAATTTGTTCTGCCCAGGTAGAAGTGTGGGTTAGTAACTAACTAACAGATTACCGAGATGGAAGTCAATCACCCGGGGTGACCAATCCAGGGTGTCACTTGACAAAGATGGAGGAAGAAGTTAAGAAAAAAGAAATGAACTTTCATCACCCATTTTAGAAAACAGACGAGTGGCTCTATAAATTAGAGGAAAAGTCATGAACAGTACAGATATCCTAAACACACTAGAGGAACTCTGATAACGTAGTAAAGAATGCTGAAGTGTGACAAGGCACCCAAGACAGGGAATGGCATGTAGAAATTTTACCTAGATCTGTATCTAAACAGCGCATTACATGCTTTATCTACCACACATCTATGAAGGCATGCACAATAAACCAGAGTGGCCACATGCTGAAGCTGTGTAAATAGGGGTGCACCAATAAAGATTTTTTTGGCTGATACCGATGGCTGATTATTAAAATCAGCCATACTGGAGGACTGATTTGGTTACATGCGACACTGGAGACTGTTTATTTAGGTCAGTACTTTAAAAACGGTAAATTTTTACGAGCACAAAATGGTTTATTTATGTCAGTACTTTAAAGTGTCCTGACATAACTAAACCTTTTTTATTTTTTATTTTTGTGCACTTCAGCAGCCTCCAGCATCACATGCATCAATGTCCTAGCGCTTAAAAATGGCAGCAGGGGTGCTTAAACTAAAGCTTGCCAAATGAGCTTTAGTTCAAATGCTGCCACAACCATTTTTAAGCGCAGGGACGCCTTAAAGCAGGGCAGAGCCAAGTGGGATGAGGGTGGATGTGGGCTGCTTACTGTGGGCTCGGGGATCTCTGCCCTACTGTGTTTACCCTGGGAGCCCTGTGTTGGCAACCTGTCGCCTGCCTGCCCAGCAGCAGGAGGCACAACTCGCTGTCCACACTGTCAAGGGAAATGCAGCAGAGTGGAGAGCCCCAAGCCCACAGTGAGCAGCAAGCATTCGCCCCGTGCACAAATCACAGCAGGTGTCCAGTGGTGGGGAGCTTCCTGACCCCATCTCCCTGGACAAACCACCTATGGCTCTGTCACGATCCCCACCCTGGGTCTCACGTACTGCCTTGGCTGGGCAGTGCCCCCAGCCCCAGCTTCACTGTGGAGGCCTCAATCTGTTCCATGCCCCTTCCCCTCCATTTTACCTGCAGGGAGCTGCTCTCCACACTGCCTGGCTGTTTTCCTGGCTACATGCATGCGTGTACCCCGTGTCTCACTCCCAGCAGCCCCAAGCAGTACCCCTTACAGGCTAGAATGCCACTTGCCTGCAAGGGGAAACCCACCATTTCCAGAGGGAACCTGGGCATCCAGGGGGCCTGGCCCTGCAGGGGAGAGGGAACCCAGGCATCCAAGGGCCATGGCCAGAAGGCATAATTAATTATATTTATTGGAGAACACTATCAGCTACAATAGTAAAAAAAAAAAAAAATCAAGAGTTGATTGTGAACAAATCACCCTTTTCGTCTGCCTAGCCCTCTCTGTTTCAAACTCTGGCTGCTAGATCCACCTGGTCAACCCGGATGACTGGGTTGCAAAAATTTCGTAGGGAGGGGGCAGCTCACTCTTCCTTTGTCCTGTTCTTCCTGC
>NW_005842218.1:670622-672905 GCF_000455745.1 Alligator sinensis
TGACCCTGGTCTATCTACCTGAAGATGCTGACAACTTTTAAAAGGATTGATCTGCATCCAGTACTGCTTGTTTCTGGTTAGGACTTAGTCATGAGGTCACAAAAAGCGGTCACTCCATTTTGAAAGGGGAAGTCATCTTTGGGACCCTGAAACTAGCAACAAGCCTCCAGAGCTCCATCGGTTTCTGGATGAACATGCGAGTAACTTCACTTAATCCTAAATTATTGGCTAAATTTCAGGTAACTAAGTGCATGCCCAAAGGGCCAATAAGTCCATTGTTTTGCTCAAGTAAGCTTTCTTTCCATTTTCCATTGTTTTGTATTCCTTCCTCACTCTCTCCCTCTTTGATCAAGGGTGAGACTGGGCTTTAAAGCCCCCCTTCTCTCAGCTGGCTAAGGTGGGTGTGGCTTTTTAGTTTCATCCCGTACAGGGGGCTACTTGTGAATGCTTCAGGCTAAAAGAAGCATCCCAAAATACCAAAGTAGGCTAAGCATCCCCAAAGTCAACAGGGTCCCCTGGGCTGCACAGGGCCCTAACGAAGACCAGGACCCGGGTGATGGCTTGTGGGTATGCTCCAGGAAGGGGGTTGGCTGGATGTAGGCACCCCAGGGGAGACACTCGAAGCGTGGTTCATGAATTCATTTGTGTGCAAACTGTCACCAACTGCAGCAGTATGAAGCTTTATCACAAGCATTTAAAAAATGCATTTGTTTCTCTTAAACAGGTAAATAAGTTACCTAATTGTGAAAGCAAAGTAACCACAGAAAGGGTTAGAGAAGAGCTTATATTTGGGTCTTCAATAAGCTCTACTAGACAGGACAGACATTCACTTGGCAGTATCTGGTTTGATACAAACAAGCGGGTCAGCTTCAGTCCAAAGATAACCTGAAAAGACAATTTCGAAAGTAGGTTATTATTCATCTGCAATAGAGTCTTCTTTAAATGCTAGATTCAAATTGGGGAACTGTAGTGGAACTGAAAAATGCAGTATACTGCCAGCACATGGCATCATTAAGTAGAAGAATGAATATCTTGTTATCTCTTCCATCTATTTCACATTTGTTTATTATTTGTATAACTCTCAACGCATGGAAACAGCTTCTGCAGCTTTTCAAAATAAACAAACAAAATGTGAGTTAAAAGTTATTTAGATGATGTAGCACCTACTCCAAAAGTTTATTTTAACAACTCTTAAGGGACACAAAACACTAGCAGCATATAGCTATAGACTGGTAGTCAATGCATTTATTTCTACATACAGAAACTGGTAGGATCCACATTTACTTCTCCATGAAATAAATGAAGTACCAGAGAAATTAACTATTGGGTATAGACAGGCTGAAAGCATGTTTAAAAAATTGTTTAACAAGGCGGTTTAAAAGGAAGCCCACCATGAACTCTAACAGTCATTTACACTAAGAGACAGCAACAAAAAAGAGTGATGCTACACAGGGACATAAAAGACATCCCACATGACGGTATCAGTCAGCCAGCATCAAGAAGCAAAGTCCAGTTATGGATCCAAAAACAATTCTGTTCTTTAAAAAAACAGAAAGAAAAAAACCCCTAAGTGAGAAGTTTGAAACAGCTGTGGACAGGACACCAGCATGGCATCTGTGTATGTTAGGTCATCCAGCTTCTCATTTGTGCTGCCTAAAGAACATTAAAAAAATTTTAAGGTGGCACAAATGCAGAGCAAATAGATGCCCTTACCATTTTTTTTAGGCACATGACAGGAAAATCAGTGGTGCAACAAAAGGTAGAAAGAGACTCTGCTGCTTTACTGCAGTGGACACCTAGTACCTTGGGGCACTTCCCCCACTCAATTATCCCCCCTGGGACCGGCAGGGCCGGAGTGGGGGGGAAAAAAAACAGTTTTAAGTCAGCTGCCCTTGATCCATGCCATGGCTCTGGAGCAGGGAGAAAGAAAAAAAAAAGTTCCTCTTTTCAGTCAGACCCCCGGGTAGGAGAAAACTCCTGCTCTCCCCACTGCCCTAAACCCAAGCCATGGATCTGGGGCAGCAGGGAAAAGCGCTTTCCTCACTAGCCAGCCTGGCTCAGCAGGGGGGAAATCCTGGCTATCCCCCTGCTCCAGATCCACTCCACAGGGACCGTAGAGGAAGTGCTTGTGGGGCTGGGGCGGGCTCTCTTCCCCACTGCCCAGCCCCACAGCACGGAGGGGGGGAGGGGCCGGGGGGGCTCCACTGTGATGTCACTGCCTACCCTAACGGCCCAAGGGGGGACGGGTGGGGGCCGCCGCGAGTCCAGGCGGAGTGACGTCAC
>NW_005842218.1:672936-680725 GCF_000455745.1 Alligator sinensis
GGCTTACAGCCGTGCCCCTCCGCCCGCACTCGTATTCGGCGCCGGTACCGCCATTGGGCACCCGCAGTCCAGTCAGGGGAGAGCGCGGGAGCCCCGCCCCGCCGCGCGGGGCACGCTGGGAGGAGCAGGCCCAACCCCCCCCCATATTTCCTCAGCGCGGAGCTGCCAACGCCCGCCTGATGCTCCGGAGGAGGGCGCGGAGCTGTGGTGACGCCATGGGGCAGGGCCGTGGTGACGTCAAGGGGGTGGGGGGCTGAAAAGGCTGCTACCCCTGCCTGGGATGAGGGGGGAGATCGCGTTGCAGACCAAGCGCGACAGAAAAGCAGCTAATAATTAAAAATGGTCAGTAAAATACACAAATAAAAAATGGTCTGGTAAAATAAACAAACAGATAAATAAAATGATCTAATAAAATAATGCTAAACAAGTAAAAATAGTCCAATAAAATAAATAAATACTAATAAATAAAAATAAAAGTGGCCTAATAAAATTAAAATTAATTACTATCGTCTAATAAAATACTAAATACATCAAGTGGTCCAATAAAATAAGTAATAATAAATAAATGCAGAGGGTCTAATAAAGCAAATAATAAAAATGGTCCAATAAATAAATACTAATAAAATGGTCAAAATAATTATAACTATGGTCTAATAAAATAATAAATGCCTAAAGTGGTCTAATAAAATAAGTAATAATGCTAATATTATAAAAGTCTTAAGTCTGTCTGTAACGCTTTATTCGCGCTGTGATTGGCTGATAAACCACCAGAGTGTGAACAAGTGTTCCAACAGGAGGAGGACCAAGCCCCAGGCGGGGGAGAATCCAGCCCACGGTGTCATGGTGAGCAGCAGGCCCTGGCCGACTTGGCCATGATGGGGGAATGGGAGGAGCAGGCTTGGAGCGGGGTGTGGGAGGAGTGGAGAAGAGGCTTGCTCCTGCCCTGCCTCAGCCGCCACCAAGTCAGGCTGGGCCTGCTGCTCCCCATCACTGCCACAAAGGGCTGGCTTCTCTCTCAGCTCGGGCCCAGGCTTCCTTCCCTACTCGGGCCCAGGTCCCGTCCTCCCTCACCCCACCTCTTCCTCCCCTGTCAGCTCTAAGCCTGCTCCTCCCATTCCCCTGCCACTGCCAGGTCAGCCTGGGCCCACTGCTTGCCCCGCTGCAGTGGGCCGGCTTCTCCCCATGCTTGGGCCCAGTCTTCCCCTGCATCGGACCCAGGCCCATTCCTCCTCTTCCTCTGCTACTGCAGCAGGGAGAGGGGGAGTGGGCCTGGACCCCCAGCAGCAGGAGGTAAAGGGGGAGTGGCCCAGACAGGGGTGGGGCATCCCCCCCCCCCCGGCCGTCATTCCTGATGGGCAATTGGCTAGTAATAAATAAATGTAAAAGGTCTAATAAAACAAATAATTATAAAAATGTTCCAATAAAATAATAAATACCAAATAAAATGGTCTAATAAAATAAGTAATGAACACAAATGGTCTAATAAAATAATAAATAATGAACAAATAAGATGGTCTAATAAAATAAATAATAAAATTGTCTAATAATAATTAAATGCAAAAGGTCTAATAAAATAATAAATAAAATTGGTCTAATAAAAGATATCACACCTACCCAAAGAACCTTGTCCACCAGCCCTGTATTTCTGTGCACCACCACCCCACAAGGCCCTGGCAGCCAGAGAGGATCCAGGCTCAAAGTGGGGAGGTTGGCTCCAGCCCCAAGCCAGCAATGTGGGAAAAATCCACAGGCCCTAGTAGCAATACAAAAGCTGGGTTCAAATATGGCAGGGCTTACACCCAGCCACCACCCAGAAATCTGGGAAATGCCCACCTCCTGCAGCTCCTCATGGGCAGGCCCAGAAGAGCTGCCATGGATTAGGTCAGCTCAGCGCGTGGGCTGGAGATTCCCCTTTCCACCAATAACTTTCCTGCTCTCAAGCAATTTTGAACAAATGTAACAGTTTATTAAAGATAAATAATAAAATAATTTATTTTGGGGGCTCTTCAGCCTGGAAAAGCGCAGGCTCAGGGGCAATCTGATGGCCACCTATAAGCTTATCAGGGGTGCTCATCAGGATCTGGGGGAACGTCTGTACACCAGAGCGCCCCAAGGGATGACAAGATCGAACAGTCACAAACTCCACTGCAACCGATTCAGGCTGGACATAAGAAAGAACTTCTTCACTGTCTGAGCCCCCAAGGTTTGGAATAGAGTGCCACTGGAGGCGGTTCAAGCCCCCACTTTGAATGCCTTCAAGACACATTTGGATGCTTATCTTGCTGGGATTCTATGATCCCTGCTGACTTCCTGCCCCTGGGGCAGGGGGCTGGACTTGATGATCCTCCGGGGTCCCTTCCAGCCCAAATGTCTATGAAATCTATGAATTAAACTTTATTTAATTCCTCCTCCAATTACTAAGCTTCCCAGAATCATTTCCCTTCAGAAGAAAACAAGAATCCCCCCAAAACAAAACAAAACTGTAGGCTACCTCCAACACTGGCCTCAGCCCAGATCACAGTGAGCCCCAACCTCCTGGTGGCCCCTGCACAATGGTTTCCCACAGGTTGCGTGTACATTCCAAACAAATCAGGAAGGGAGGCCTAGTGACACAAAGACCTGCCAGTGACTCAAGGATGTTGCCATACATTAAAGATTTTTAGCGGTCCAAATCAGGAAAAGGACACAGATGCTTGCCCTTCTGACCCAGCAGACCTTGGGTATTTTTAGACATGCAAGCGCCATGGCACCAGGTGCTTTGAAAAGTGCCCAGTGCTGCATCACGTACAGTTGTATAAGCAGTGAAATGCACATCAGCAAGTGCTAGCAGTCTGCTTCTGAACTAAAACGCATAGAAAGCGTTTTCTCCATGCTGACACACATTTCGCTGCTTATACAACTGCAAGCAACACAGCGCCATGCATGTCAGCTGGCATGCGGAGCACACACAATTAATTGAGTCTGTTCCTATGCGCCGGATCTCCAGTGCATCCGGGCACGAAAATGTGTGTGTGCAAATCTCAGAACACCCACAGCAGGCCACATGACAAACCATACACACCAGCAAGTTACACATAAAGTAGTTTTCCTAAAATAGGAAACAGCCCTTTCTCTTCTTCGGCAATAACCATTTTCCCAGCATATAGCATGCATCATGTTTTTGCAGTCTCCATGCAGTCTGTCCCAGGAGAGCATACAGGGAAGGGTTAACTCGCCTGCCCAGCTGCTGCTACTGCCTGAGCTGCTGCTCCTCTGACCCAGAGAGCAGCTGCAGTGACAGCTGGGCAGGCAAATTAATCCTTCCCTGCCTGCTCCCCTGGAACAGACTGCACAGGGCAGCCACAAGTAAATAGAGGGGTTCTAGGGTGCTGGGGAGGGTGGGAAGCAGGATGCAGGTGGGGTGTTTACATTAAAGTATAGCCTAGAGTGGCTACACCTTAGCATAAGATAACCTGGGTAACAGGGATCAGAGATAATCCTGCCCTGGAGTGGCGTAATTTGAATGCGTAAAACTAGTTTCAGCTGTTCAGATGTGTGGACAGTCCAGGGGTTAAGACCTCCAGAAGCTGCCCAATATTACCATGTAACAAGGCCCTTACATTTACAGTGGCACCAGTGGCTCTAACAGTTAGGAACTCTTTTTAAGCATTAATGGAAAAAGTAGCCTTGTGCCTTAACGCAATGCAGAGAAGTATCTTCATTTTACAGATGTGAGATAGATACAGAGAGGTCTACAAACATGCCCATCATAGACTGGCAGTGACAGACCTAAGTGCAGTATTTCTGCACTGTTTCTGACACTAATCACTAGCTACAAGTAATCACCTTCAAAATTAAACTGCATTTTATACAGAAGCTTGCCTTACCTCTTCAAATCTAATTCTTGTTTAAAGAAAAACTATAAGCAATAGACCCACTTCCAGTTTAAAAGGTATACAGCAAGTTCTATTACCAAAACAAATAGCAAATAAAGAAAACGTCACAAAATCATCTGTGTAGGACTTAGGAGTTTAGAAGTAATCTGTAAACAGTATTGCTTATAGATGAGAAAGTCAAATGTTCCTTAGTTACTTTCATTTGATTTTTTTAACCTGTACAATATAGACTTAAAATTTGAAAAAAACAAAAATAAACAAACAAACAAAACCCCCTGTGATGCTGATTGCCTATACTATTTTGTCAGCAGTATTAGCTTGTTCCAGTGCTACAGGGATATATTACTCTTCTTTGGATGCATCTACGCATGCCATTAACACAACACAATAAACTCTGGGGTCAGTGTACTACTCTGGAGTACACTGCTCCTGGGCACAGCATCTACACTTGCACCTTAAACAGCAGCAATTTGAGCTAGCGCGGAGCAGCCCTGGGCTGGCAGGGGCACACAGGGTCAGCTCCAGGCAGTGGCAGTGTCAGGGCTAGCAGGAGTTGGGCATCTGGCTGCCAGCAGACTGGGCTGACCAGGTGCAATTTGCTCCTGGCAGTTATCATCTACATGTGCATTTGGTCTCACTTAATGACTCCACTGTAAAATAGTACAGTCCCTGGAGATAATCTTATGGTGAAGTTAATTAGTTTACTATGCCTTAATATTGGTGCACGTGTAGACTGTGACGCTTTACTATGGAGCTACTTCTGCAGTAAAGTGTATGTGTAGATGCACCCTCTGAGACGTCAAAAGCTTCTCTTCATTGAAATTCTACCCTATTAATTGAAAATGAGACAAAACCAACACATCATGCATAAAGCTCTTTTTCAACACTCTATGGAGCCTATTGAATTTGGATCACAGTAGATTTCAGCTTGCCTACTAGGAATCACTCTCCCACATCCAGGAAACATATTCACATTGTGATTTTCTAACAGGGTATATAAATACAGGGTACAGAATGTCCCAAAACATGGAAGACCATTGCTTTGATGAGCTGGCAAAAAGGAATGAATTCTAGAAACAAAAGTCTGTAGACAATAATATCCAGCCAGCAGAAATAGCCATGCTCAAGAATATATTTCTCAAGGCAGGAGTCTTCAACTGATCTGCTGTGATGTAAATTAAAAAGATAGCTTCTGAATAACCAGGTTCTGGCCATTCACTGCAAGACATCAACGTAATCACCATCTTCAAGTTCTGTATAAAAAAAAAAAACAATCATATACCAGCATGTCAGTATTTAAACATTACAATGATCTTTTAGGGGGAGATAGGGTAGATTATTCCAGGCATATTTTATCCATTTGTTTCATTTTTTTCAGAATCAGCTCATCTAATGTATGCAACACTGACTATGCACAACACTAATCAGGACCAACATTCCACAGATTGAGCCCCCAAGATCACTTCCCCACCCAGATCCTTTGAGTGAAACTGGTGGCAACTGAAGCTGAGAAGATTCCACATTGTGCTCATCTACTACCCAAGAGCTCACTCATTGATTAACCTCACACAAAAAGCACAGCTAAAAATGTAGCAAGAAATACTCAACTCTTCCCAAGCAGAGACACTTTGCAAGAAAGACTTAACCCCCTTTTCTCTCATACTCAGCATGCACATCTACACGTGCTATTAATGAACTGTAATCTTACAGTGCAGTAAAATACTGTGCAGGAAATTTTCCTCGGCAGGGCGTCTACCCAGGTAATAGGGAACTGCTTAGTAGACTAATCTACTGCACATGTGTAGACAGAGGTGCCTTACTGCACAGTAGATTAGTCTATTGCACAGTAAAGCATCTTGTGTTAACACGCCCAGCATTAGATATAGTATTTCTTTAGGATTCAGTGGGAGCAGGGCCCTTGTTCCAGGAGCTCTGCAATCCTTTAAGCAGACATCTACAGCCAAACTGTTCCTGAACAATAAAGAAATCATCAAAGCTGGCTAAGGACTAATGCTGAAGCCTTCACTCATGTGAGTAGCTCTGTTAACATCAGTAGAATTAACCACATACTCATGGTTTGCATGAGATGAACAGTTGAGAAGAGGACACCTTGAGCCCACAGACCTGTCTAGAAAAAGATCTTGTGGCTTCCGTTGTGCAAAATATTTTGTTAATGTACATGACTACATTACTTTTTTAACTCCCATCTACCTGTGCATGGATTTTTTTACTTCAAAGGAAACAACAGTGCTTCTAAAAACAAATATAGATTATATGTAGAGCATCCACAGTGTTAGGACAAATATCAGGGCACTTTTATAGGGGTTCTGATGCATTCTAATCAGAACAGGTCAGAGCAGACTAGATTAATTAAGTCTGCTGGAGAGTTCTATTCAGAATGCTTCAACGTCTCATGTATTCAGCATCCTGCATTTCAAAATGACAGTGGGGGTGCTTTAACTAAAGCTCATCTAATAAGATTTAGTTAAAGTGCCCCTGCCGCCAGTTTGAAACATGGGATGCTGAATACATGAGGCACTGCAGGTGTTTTAATTAACCCCCTCTGCCCCCACTTTGGAGCACATGTATAAGTACCCTAAGTAAGAGGTTTTGTTTCTAGCCTGTGACCCAAAGTGAAGAATCAGTATCTCTTACAAGAGGTGAGACTGTTTAGCATAACTCATTAAGCAATGTAGCTACAGCTGTGAAACTTGCTCCAAAACTCGCACCTCAAGCTCAGAGCATTTGATCATAGTAAGTGATCTACGCCACAGCCAACTGTCATTTTAACATAGGGAGGCTTTAAAGAAACCTGCTAGTATAAATAAAGCTTTACTTAAATTCACAAATTTAATATCCTTCTCTCTGCAACAGAGTAGTTGCCCTAGTCAGGTTCTTATCCCATGCTGAAGTCCACACCATTTCTCATTGCAGTACAGATAAAAGGCTGGGGCTGCCATCCTTCACCATCTGGGGGGGTTTGGAGGGTGGGCAAGAAGGCGGGGGGGCATAAATGGCGTGTGCCCCTGGCGACTGGGAGGGGCACGGCTGCGCTGGTGGTGGCTGGAGCACAGTGGCAGTGAGTGGGGAGCTCCCGCAGATGCCGCCGGCACTGTCGGCGGTGGGCAGCGGCGGCGAGGGGCAACCCAGGGAGGCCTCCCCGTGTGCACCCTCTATGCATAGCCCCTGGTGGGGGGGCTCCAATCCACCTGTCCCCCCTCCAGCACAGGCCAGGCAAACCCCAGATGACGGCTCACTGCGGCTTGTTTTTTCCTCCTCCCTTTCCTTTCCTTTTCTGATGACATCGCTAGGGGTGGGGCTGGGACCAATCACATGACAAATTAACGCTAAGGAACACAAGTTCCCTAAGGCGCTCTAAAACAGAGTGCTTTCATCTGATCCCTCATTTGAGGAGGGTTAAGTTTTGGCGCAATCAGTCACTTTAAAAGCACTCTGCAGCCGTGCACATGTGTCACAACACAGCTGTAGAGCACTTTCAGGGGGCTGATTGCACAAAAAATGTAACTTCTCTGTGCCCCCAAAGGGCAAAGTGTAGACTCTAGACACTTGCCCCTTAGTAACAGTGGCTGGTATTGTTGGTATGTATCACTATTTAGATATCCATTTTAGCTTGTATGCTTAATAGGACAATGTCTTGTAATGCCATATTGAATAACAGTCAGCCAAATGGGATGGGAGGGGACCTGCTGGCCACAGCCATAGCTGCAGGGGCAACTGCCGCACTGCAGCCCTGCCCCATGTCTACACTAGTGCTGGGACATGCAGCCCCAGCCTGGGGTGGGGGGGGGGGTGGAGGTGACAGCAGGGCTGTGTGTGTGTGTGTGTGTGTGTGTGTGTGTGTGTGTGTGAGAGAGAGAGAGAGATGGGGGAGAGGGGGGGGAGACTCGCCAGCA